>NW_026089622.1:22920597-23220597 GCF_024586455.1 Bactrocera neohumeralis
ATTCAATTCATTAAACATACCTACCAGGTTAACAACGATATATCACTTTTACGCAATCACGTGGACGACATTGGACAGATAATTTTTCAAGCAAATTAGGCATAATACCAACAGATATACTGACATCTACAGAACTAAATCTCATTACCGATTTCGAAAACTATAGCCACATAAAAACTGCAGTACTTTTCCAGGATAACACGATCATTATAACCGTCCTCATACCTCAATATTCCAACAGCATCCTATCCCAAATCAAAATTGAACCCCTTCCCAATATAAACAATAAATCATTAGTTTTAGACAAATACGATGTACTAGTAGATGAAGATAATAATATGTACAATGTAGAAATTAAGGATAATTTGGAGAAAAATTTAATTAAAGAGAAGGATCAATGTTTAGCAAATATACTAAAATTTGAAGAAGCAGACTGTAAGCACAGAATTTGTAATGAGCAATCTGTAAACGAAGTGCTACCAGGCATACTAATATTTAAAAATTTCCAATCAAAAATTACACAAAATTGTAATAAACAAAATATAAAACAAAGAGGAACTTTTTTTAATAAAATTTAAAAATTGTGAAATAAGTGTATTTAACAGATCATATAATAATGTAAAAAAGGAAGTACTATACGAATCCTTCGTATTACCAAATGTTATAACTAAAATTAAATAAAATACAAATTTTACTAATAAGGAATTAAGACTGGAAACATTGTATGTGAAACAACTCCAGCATGAAAACAATATTGAATTTTTGATAAATAAAAGCGACAGTTCCTCAATAATTAGCTTAGGTTCTGATATAATAATAATAGTAATAATTATAATTTTTATATTTTTATATAAAAATCGTCAAAAAGTATATTTGTCACCTGAATCTAGTGCAGAGGACGTACTAAACATGCGGAAAGGTCCTTTTTTGCAAATAACAACGGCACACCCTACGATCAACTTAATCAACGATTTAAGAGGGGAAGAGTTAACACAACACTTGTTACTCAAGTATCGACTTACAACTTCCGGCACATGTGACCGAAATGCACCAGAAAGTGCATGGTCAGCGTCTGCACTACCTGTTGTGCAGCATAAGATTCGTGGAAGCGAATCACGCCACTTATAATTATTAAAGTTAGAATTAAGCATAAATATTGTAATTCGGTTAAGCTAACTTCAGTTTGTAAAACTCAATAAAGATACGCGGTAACGCTGCCCGAATGCAGCTCCGTGAAAAATTATATTTTTTGGTTTTCTATTAACCAAAAGATTAACTTATATGAGTACGCGCGCTCTCATTTGTAAACAAGGAGTGGTAAAAAAAGTTTCTCTCAATTCCCTCAACATGTGTATTCATATGAATTCGTTTTGTACATATTTATAAATACAGGTGCAATTGTATACATTTTAATTAATATACTTGTTCAAAGTAATATATGTATGTGGTAATGGAAAAATAAGTCCTACTTTTTAAATTATTTCTTCTGTTTGATATATACATAATTATGTGTGTACTTTATTGCACATGTATATAACAAACTATCATATAATACAAGTACTAAAAAACTTGATATATTACAATAGTGATAAATGTAAATAAATCCTATCATTTATTTTCCAAAAATTATATTCACATGTATCATGATCATATGTGTTTATGTTCCCTTTCCCGAATTCAAATCAAATAATCACTTATCAGTAATAACATGTGCGCGTGCGTACAATAATGTACAAATAACGCATACACAAACCTACATATACATGTAACTATGTCGCTCACAAAAACTTAAAACATTATTATACAAAAACATAAATTGTCTTAAATAGCAGCAGTAGCGTCACAAGTCAATATGGCATACAAATAGCCGATGACCAAATTTATAGTAAATCACACAACAACATTTTCATTCATGAACGCAAGCGCACTTTCAACAAGCAAACTCGCTTCATTCATTCATCACATCTCCCCGAGCATGCCTTTGCCAACAAGTGGCTTTTCTCGACGATAGGAAATGCTAAAAATCATAAATTGAACAACTTTCTGATGCTCCTTCTGGAATGGAAAACTAAAAGAAACGCAAACTTGCAAAACACAGAAAGAAGTGACAAAAGTAGAAACGCTAAAAATCATAAATTGAACAACTTATGTTTCTTCTAGAATGAAAAACTTAAAACCCCGCAAACACGCAAAACACGGAAAGAAGTGACAAAAGTGGCAAAGTTCTTGTTGACTTAAAATATTTGTAATTTGTAAAATATTTTTCCGTACATTGACGTACATATTTCCGATGGCTTTTTGGTAAAGCTGTTAGAGCGGCAAAGGAAGCAGTGACTTATTTTTTCGGCACAGGTCGGATTTTCCACCAACATCACATTGTCGTTACGCTTTGTCGCCACGCCAGTCCTTCGACAGATTGACTCTTTGACATGAAAGCAAAAAACGTGTGCAAGAAGCATTGAGTGTGTATATTTACATACATATGTTGCATGTAGACAAATTTACAAAAATTCTTTGTTTTTTTATAGTAGGAGGAAACATCGAAAGCCGGAGTGCGGAACATTAATTGATTGAGGTTTGCCTTTGTTGCTGCCATATAATTATGCTCTTCGTTCGTTCCTTTTTTATTTTTTTGATTTCTGTAATTGGCGCTGATAGTTCATATAATCTCGTGAACTCCTTTCCCTTGATGATTATGGGCGGCACACTAGCTAATACTTCAGCTGCTTCACTGGAAATAGTGAGGAAAGCACTTGTTACTCTTATTGCTGTGAGTCTATGCACCGCATTTATTGGTCTGGCATAAGCTTTTATATTTAGTGCCTGTATCCATTCTGGAGCAGCATATACATAGTATAACTGAGCTCATCACCTTCGCGATTAGAAGTCGACGGCTGGAGCGCACACAGCCTCTATTTGCCATCATTATTGATAAGGCATTATAAATCTTATTTGCTATGTTTGCCAAGTGCTGCTTGAATTTCAGTTTCGAGTCCAATATAACCCTTAAATACTTCAACTATGGCTGTGAAATAATCACGCACTCTCCTATAGTGAAAGTTATTTTTTCCTCAATTTTCCGGGTGCTTATGAGCAATACCTCAGTTTTGTTCTCAGCCAGCTCCAAACTCATGGAATAAAATCATTAGCGCGGACCATTTATGCGTTCATTACATTTATTTTGGAGGTCATCGAGTAGTTTAGCCTTAATGCCTTCGGTGGTTTCATAGATCAGCCTTCCATTTTCAAAATAACTCATAACGATATTTATAAGGTACTGTTATATAAGGCTTCGAATATGTTTGTCCATTTAGCAGAGTTGAGTTGAATGCATTCTTCACATCCAGGATGATCAGCGCACAATATTTTTTTGTACCACCTTTCCATCTTTTGCCACTTACTTCACTTTTCGCAGTGTCGACAATTTCTTTCAGTGCATCGATAGTGGATAGTATTTTCTGAAGCCGTATTGTCTTTCTAATAGTCCGCCGGCTTCCTGGATTGCAAACTCCAAGCGGTTTCTTATTATGCTTTCATACACTTTGCCCATTGTGTCGAGCATACAAAGAGGTTGATACGAAGAAGGTTCGTCTGGTGTTTTTTTTTTTTGGTTTTGAGATTAAAACCAGGCGCTCGACTTTCCAGGTATCGGGGAAAAACCCTTTTTCTATGCATGCGTTGTACATTTTTACGAAAAGAGTGGGCTTTGAAATTATGGCTACGTGTAGAGCTCTGTTTTGTATGCCATCATACCAGGTGCTTTGTTGTTTTTGATTTTTTTAGCTATGGCCAATAGTTCCTCTTCTGTTACCAGAGGGGATGATTCAGCAGCTTCGTTTCGTCGCTCAGCGATATAATCGGGGCGTGCGTCGAAAATATTGCCTCGACGACGTTTTCATTAACGGAGCGCATTTTGGGTTTCTTCGCAGATCTTTTCAAAACTGTTTCTTTTGCTACGGGTTATGGCTGACTTTAAAAGCTTCTTGTGACTTTAAAAGCTTCTTTGAGACGGGTTTCGTTTTCGCTACTTTGATTGCGTTGTAGGTGACGTCCAGCTGAGTGACAGAGCTTTTTTTAGCTTTGCAATTTCTTCATTAAACCAGTATTGAGGTTTTCGCTTATTGTGTTATTATGCGTATTATTTTATATTTGTTTGCATTATACTTATATAGGCAAATGTGCGGCCGTTTGGTTTTTGAACATGACATCGAAACTTTTAATGATCAAAGCAAATGTATATAAAATACATATTAAGTAGTGATACAAATCTTACTGTATTATATGTTTGCAAACGTTTTATGGAATACATCATAAAATCGGTCACTTTTAAAATATATACATATGTACTTATGTATGTGCTTTCATAAAAAATATATACCGTTCTACATACTTCATTCAACTTCAGATCAACTAAACTCTTTTTCGGTATTGCGAACTTCAACTAAGTTCAGTCCAAGTATGATTGGCGTTGGCAACCTAAGAAAGGGAAATTTAACAGATAGTGAAACAGCTAAAATTTTGTAAACGACATATTTAAACAATTGAATTCAGTTGTCGCTCGCGAAAAAGTGAATGAACATTAAAATAAATAAAAAATGGATATAAATTTTGATTTATATTACAATGACGAAAATATTGGGGGCAAAATTGATGTGCTACGTACACGAAAAAGCCTTCGTGATCACTCAAATCCATTGGAGCTTCCAAATGCAAAGTAAGCCATAGTTTTTTCACCATTGAGTGGCTTTTTAATAATATTTGTTGCAGATTCATAAGTTATTTTCGATTAAATAAAGAAGCATTTTTACTGAATGAGATGAAGGAACATTTCAACAAACGTGTGCGAGGAACGGCCATACTTCCTATATTAAAATTATGCGCAACTCTGCGTTTCCTAGCTGACGGTGGTTATCAAAAATGCAGTGGAAATGATTTTAACATTGGGTTGGCGCAACCTACGATATCTTTAGTAATAAAAGAGGTTCTAAATAAAATTGAACAACGTATTTGTGCCCAATGGATTAAAATTCAAATGACTGAGGAGGAGCAAAACGCTTCAAAAGTTTCATTTTATTCAAAAAGTGCTTTCCCGGGAGTAGTTGGTTGCATCGACGGGACTCATGTTCGCATAATTTCACCAAGAAAAGAAGTGCAACATCTTTATCTTAACAGGGGGCCTATTCTGTAACTCGATTCGAAAATCAATTTACTCGAATTCGGATTTTTTATATTCTGTAATAGCTGAGACAGTCATGTAGTAACAATACCATATATAGTACAAATACCACATGTGTGTCACCAAATACCAGCAAAATACCATATGAGCAATGTAGTATTTTGCTGATAACAATACTATGATGTTTCATTGTGGTATTTGCATAAACACAGCTAAAAAACAAGTAACAAACTTTGCTAAAAGCTTTTACACAAAAGCTCTTCGAAATATTCTGTCAAAATGACTTAAAAAATTAATTATTCAAATGGAAAACAAAATATTTTTCACAATTTTTTTTCCGGAAAAGCAAAAAATGCTTTATTTTATGTCAGATTTTTAGGGAGTCTTTTAACAAATCGTTTTTTTGTGATGAAAATACATTAACTTTATAGCATTTTAAATAATTGCACTTATTTTCTCCATAACACACATTTACATATTTATTGTTTACAATTTTTTTGAAATATTTAATACCTATGAAACAAAGGTAGTATTTCAGTTTACTACATTGCCGTGTGTGTCACCAACGTAGTAAACAGAATACCATGAGACCTTTACTATGGTCTGTCTCAGGAATAACTCGATTTTCGGATTTTCAAGCCAATTTTCGAATCGAGTTACAGAATAGGCCCCCAGAAAGGGCTACTACAGTTTAAACGTGATAATTGGATGTATAAAATCTGAATTATATTAGAAACAAAATCGTATAATTTCTTAAAATTTTCAGCTTTGTGATTATAAAATGTCTATTCGGTATGTGGATGCTAGGCATGCAGGCGCAAATCATGACTCTTTTGTTTTCAATGTTAGCGATTTGAAAGTGCATTTACAGAATAACATACAAAATAACACTTGGATCTTGGGTAAGACTTTATCGTAGTTATTGCTAAATAATTGGAGTAATGTAATTTCTTAGGCGACGCTGGCTATCCTCTGCACAAATTTTTAAAGACGCCTTATCGCTTGGCGGAAGCTTCTTCACCCCAAGCACGCTACAATACAGTACACTCAAAGGCCCGGAATATTGTAGAGCGGACAATTGGTGTACTCAAGAGTAGATTTCGATGTCTTTTATCTGTACGAGGTTTACATTACACTCCTGAAAAGGCTACGCAAATTGTGAATGCTTGTTGCGCATTGCACAGTATTTGCCAACACTTTCAAGTGGAATCTCCGGAAGAAATACCATCTACTTCAAATACTACAATAACCAATGATGTTTTGGACATAGAACGAGAAGAAGAGGATACGGCTCGAATAATTTCCAATAATATTATGACTTCCCTCTAAATAATTAAAATATTAAATTTCATTTATTCTTTCTAATGTGCTATTTATTCAGGCATATATTTAAATTTTATTTAAATAAATTCATTAAATAGCAATATCACTTCATTTTTTAATGTAAACTTAAACTATGGTACAAAAATATAAAATATCTCTTCATTCCAGAATAATTAAAAATAAAATTTAAAAAATATTACTTCGTGTGTTAAATAACCAAAAAAAAAAATAAAATCTTTGTGGAGATATCCATTTTCCTTTTTTTTAAATCTATAGCTTCTTTTTGGAGAGTATAAGATTTATGTACAGTTTTCTCCAACTGTCCATTTTTTTTAAATTTGCTGTTGCGTTTCAGCCTGGGTTGAAAGGAGTTGCAGCCTTTCCGACTCCATGCAAATGTTCGCCCTCCCTAGTTGAACTCTCCTGGAAGGAGACGGGCATTCCTGCACAACTGGAGTGGACAATGGCGAGCGTTCAAGGGGCACATCGGCGTGAGTAGGAGGTATATTCTCCACACCAAATGCTGGCCCACTTGGTGCAACTGCTTTCCTTAATTGAATAAGCTGGGCCACGCTCTCCTCCACTGGGCTCAGCGACTGCTCTTGCGACGGTCCACCACCAGTCGCAAGGTAGTTATTTCTGTTGTTTGCAAGTTTTTTCTTTAGATTTGCCTTATAGTGAATCCACACCTAATAAAAAAAATTTATTTTTTGTTAATATTTTTAATGTAACTTTATTTTTTCTAAAAATTTTAAAAAATATTAATTAAAATTAATTTAACGTTAATTAAAATAGTTATTTTACCCGTTCTCCATTTTCTTTAATATTTTTTTGTATTTCACTGCACGAATGTTGAACTTCAACTGCTATTAAGCAGTCGAAGTTTATTTATATACGAGTTAACCCCACTTGTACAGTGTTGAAAACCGCAATACCAAAAAAAGGTGAAATTCGATCATACTTCAACCGCAATTTTTTTTTGACGGATTGAGTTGAAGTTGGCAATACTGAATTTTTAAACTTCAACTGAAATGCAGTTGGGTTGAAAATCGCAATAGGGGAATATGATATTTTCGAGTTCCTTGATGCAAAACTCTGGTGAAGCACGCTTATAAATAATTTGTCTTTGGTGAAACTCCCTCCCTATCTGCGTACACATGCAAATATGACACACGCAAAAACTACATCATCGTTCTGCAAAAACAACAATCGTCTCAAATAGCATATATATGTAGCGTCACAAGTCAATAGGCAGCCAAATTTGCCGAAGCTCAAATGCAGTAAATCTTACAAAAAAAATCTCATGAACGCAAGCATACT
Source organism: Bactrocera neohumeralis (assembly GCF_024586455.1). NCBI lineage: Eukaryota > Metazoa > Arthropoda > Insecta > Diptera > Tephritidae > Bactrocera > Bactrocera neohumeralis. Next base: position 22,928,417 of record NW_026089622.1, read on the forward strand.
TTGTGTGTTATTACACGCGTCAACTCTTGTTGCGGCAATTCTTGGTTTATAAGCGACGGGGCGACGAGAGAGGAGAATCGCGCCGAGTTTCCAGTGTTCAGCAACACGCTTTGTGTTCTTATTCGTAACAGTTCGCTGCGACGTTTTTCGGCATTCGTGTTCTTTCTTTCGTAGTACATAGTAGCATTTGCGTATATTTTTTTGAAATTAATATTTTGAATATATTAAAAAAATTTAACTTCATCTTTTGGTAAGTAATTTGAAAATATGTATATAATTATATAATGTAATATAAATATTTTCGAAAATGTATTATGACGAAAAAATCGAATTAATTAAAGATATTGTGAAATGTATGGAGGAAGCCATACAAATTGATTCAGACGATAGTGAAAAGGGTGATATATGTGAAGGTCTGTTATATAATTTTTCTTTTAATTTTGAATTATAAATAAAATGTATTTCTTAATTGACAGAACTGATTAATATATGTGATAGAGTGGCCCAAATACGTATAAGGAAAAAGAAACGACAATGGGTTAAAGTATGGAGAACAACTAAGGCGCAAACAGGTTCACATTCATTTTTAATGAAGGAACTAAACACACGTTTATGTTTGACACGTTTAGCTCCTCACCAATTTTGTTAAAAGCTTCAGCTTTTACATTTCGGTCCAAATATAACGGTGACTTTATGCTATAAATACACTCCTGTGCTTTTACCAAATATATTAATGTTTCAATTAGCGCTTGTGTCCACTTTACTTTTTCCGCCATATTTATCTACAATAATCGAATATTAATAAACAGAAAATTTAAAAATTAATTTATTCAACTCACCACTTTTTAAAAGTTCATAAACACTGTAAATTAACATCCTCACGCTTCAATATCCAAATAACACTGCAACAGTCATCAAGTGTAGCGTAGCCGTACAGCACAAAAATTTGAGAAAATGATATGAAAGAGAATGAGAAAAAAACTCGATGGCAAACGCTAAAAATTATAAATTGAACAACTCTCTGATGTTTATTCTAAAAGGGAAAGCTGACAATCCCGCAAACTCGCAAACCACAGCCAAGAATGAAAATTAGAATACAAATTTATAATATTTGTCATTTCTAAAATATTTTTCAGCGGCTATGTGCCAATATGTATGCACGCTCATATATAAACATACATATTTATGGTGGTTTGTGAGCAAAGCTGTTACAGCACCAAGGGAACAATCAGCGTTTGTGTTTTTTGGCACAGCTCGGATTTTGCACCAAGGACACATTTACTCTTTGTCAAAACGTGAGATTCAGCAACTGGTTGTCCGTTTCAGCGCAGATTTCGCATTAAGCACTAAGTGTACATATTTACGTACATACGTATGTTGTATGTAGACAAATTTACAAGCATTATGCGTATTATCTTTCATATTTGTTCACATGCACACATGTTCATGTATGGGTAAGTGTGTGACTGCTTGGCCTTTTAAGATGATATCAAAACTTTTAATGACCAGTAAATATATAAATTTATAACCAATTACCAAAAACTTATATTAAATTCAATTTATGTTATAATGCGAAACTTATTGTATAATATATTTTAAATGATTCTATGGAATCATCATGGAATTTGCCAATTCTAACACACATACGAATTAACTTACGTATGTGCTTTGATAACAAAAATACACCGATAATCTATAAATTATATGCAGTCGTTTGCGCATAATAAATAAGCGAATCTGCAAGCGTGTGGTGAAAGACGCTTATTATTTGTCTGTTGGATCGCCTTTGGAGGTTCTGCAAGATTATGTTCCGCATTTTTTTGTAGAATTTTCGAGTATTACCCTTGTCGGCCAAGCTCTTCATACTCACGCATTTCGCAGTAGAAACTCGTTCGGCTGTTTGTTGTGACTTCTGCTTCTCGAGGTCGAACCTTCCTTGTGTTTGTTGACGTGCGTATTTTGCTGCACAGAGGCAGGTGCAAATCTTGGTTGCAACAAGATAGTGGTCCGTGTCGATGTTAGGGCCTCGGAGCATATGCACATATAAAACACTGGAGACATCTCTTCCGTCTATCACAATATGATCAATCTGGTTCGTGGCTATTCGATCCGAAGTCAGCTAGGTAACTTGGTGAGTTTTTCTATGTTGGAATCTAGTACCACAGATAACTAGATGTCAAAGCCCGGCGAAGTCGATTAGCCTCAACCCATTTGGGGATGTTTCCTCGTGTTTCGCCTTCTCACTTTAGCTCGGCTTTAAAAGGATGTTCTTTTACTACCCAGAGAATACTTGGTATACGAACAGAAGTCGTGAACTGTTTGTGCCATACGTAAAAGAATGGTTTCTGGCCATATATTATATATTGTATATATGTATATTTGTAGGTAAATGCCCTGCAAGACGGGTATTTATTAGCAACCGTGTAAGCGACTTCTTGTTATTCACTTTTACAAACGTTAAACTATTTATTACGTTTGTTCAGAGAGTGGGAAAAAAGTAACATATCGCCATTTGATGTTCTATAGTTTTCTCGTTCTAACCATTTGCAAATATGGCATGCTGCCTTGTTTTAAGAGAATTACATACATTTGTTATCAAATCTCTTTACAGTCTGTTAGGGGTAACAAATAGTTTTGTTAGCGTATAGCGTACCTATGTGTTATGCATAACAAAAAGTATTTGTTAACAAAATTACGGTTAGTGTTAATATTTTGGTTAGCAGATTGTTACCCTTAACTTATAAATATGTTAGCAGTAACAAGCATATCTGCCTTGTCCTTCAACTTTTATTAAATGTGATTGGAAACAAAGGCTGACATCACCGCCGTCCAAGAAATGCGATGGACGGGACAAGGACAGAGACGAGTCAGTCCTTGTGACATTTACTACAGTGGCCATATAAAGGAGCGCAAGTTTGGTGTTGGATTCGTGGTAAGAGAGAGACTCCGTCGCCGAGTACTATCATTCACTGCGGTGAATGAGCGTCTAGCCACAATCCGCATCAATGCGAGGTTCTTCAACATATCGCTGATCTGCGCCCACGCCCCGACGGAAGAGAAGGACGATGTGACCAAAGATGCCTTTTATGAGTGCTTGGAACGAATTTATGAGAGATGCCCCCGCCACGATGTCAAAATCGTGCTTGGGGACTTTAACGCCAGGGTGGGCAAAGAAAGTATCTTTGGCACTGCGGTCGGTAAATTCAGCCTCCACGACGAAACATACCCAAATGGGTTGAGGCTGACTGACTTCGCTGGGGCCCGAAATATGGTTATCTGTAGTACTAGATTCCATCGCACCCGCCTCTGTGCAGCAAAAAACGCGCGCCACCAAACACAAAGAAGGTTCGGCGTCGAGAAGCTGCAATCAAAACAGACAGCCGAACGATTTTCTACTCGGCTTGCATTCCTGCTCTCTGAGAGCACTCGTCAACAACTCGGTATAAGGGAACTGTGGGACGGCATTTCAAACTCCTTACGTACAGCTGCAACCGAAACCATTGGTTTTCGGAAAATGCAAAAGAACAGCTGGTACGACGAGGAGTGCCGTGTCGCAGCGGAGAGAAAACAGGCTGCCAATCTCGCAACGTTACGATCGACCATTACATGTGCGGGATGGGATAGATACCGAGAGTTGAAGAGGGAAGCGAGACGCATTTGTAGACAGAAGAAGAAAGAGGCCGAAATGCGTGAGTACGAAGAGCTTGATAAGCTGGCCGACAGGGGTAATGCTCGAAAATTCCACGAACAATTGCGGCGGCTTACAGAAGGTTTCAAGACCGGAGCATACACTTGTAGAACCCCCAAAGGTGATCTAGTCACTGATGCCCAGAGCATACTTAAATTATGGAGGGAACACTTCTCCAGCCTGCTGAATGGCAGTGAACGCACAACACCAGGAGAAGGAGAACCCGATTCTCCTATCGATGACGATAGAGCAGACGTTCCATTACCCGACCATGAAGAAGTTCGAATAGCAATTGCCCGCCTGAACAACAACAAAGCGGCAGGGGCTGACGGATTGCCGGCCGAGCTATTCAAACACAGCTGCGAAGAACTGATAAGGAGCATGCATCAGCTTCTTTGTAAAATATGGTCGGACGAAAGCATGCCCAACGATTGGAATTTAAGTGTGCTATGCCCAATCCATAAGAAAGGTGACCCCACAATCTGCGCCAACTTCCGTGGGATTAGCCTCCTTAACATCGCATATAAGGTTCTATCGAGCGTATTGTGTGAAAGATTAAAGCCCACTGTCAACAAACTGATTGGACCTTATCAGTGTGGCTTCAGACCTGGAAAATCAACAACCGACCAGATATTCACCATGCGCCAAATCTTGGAAAAGACCCGTGAAAGGAGAATCGACACACACCACCTCTTCGTCGATTTCAAAGCTGCTTTCGACAGCACGAAAAGGAGCTGCCTTTATGCCGCGATGTCTGAATTTGGTATTCCCGCAAAACTAATACGGCTGTGTAAACTGACGTTGAGCAACACGAAAAGCTCCGTCAGGATCGGGAAGGACCTCTCCGAGCCGTTCGATACCAAACGAGCTTTCAGACAAAGCGATTCCCTATCGTGTGACTTTTTCAAATAGTTCGAGCTGCAGATCTTAATAGAGAAGGTACCAGCTTTTATAAGAGTGTACAGCTGCTGGCGTATGCCGATGATATTGATATCATCGGCCTTAACACCCGCGCCGTTAGTTCTCCTTTCTCCAGACGGGACAAGGAAGCAAAACAAATGGGTCTGGCAGTGAACGAGGGCAAGACGAAATATCTGCTGTCATCAAATAAACAGTCGTCGCACTCGCGACTTGGCACTCACGTCACTGTTGACAGTCATAACTTTGAAGTCGTAGATAATTTCGTCTAACTTGGAACCAGCGTAAACACCACCAACAATGTCAGCCTAGAAATCCAACGCAGGACAACTCTTGCCAACAGGTGCTACTTCGGACTGAGTAGGTAATTGAGAAGCAAAGTCCTCTCTCGACAAACAAAAACCAAACTCTATAAGTCACTCATAATTACCGTCCTGCTATATGGTGCAGAGGCTTGGACGATGTCAACAACTGATGAGTCGACGTTGCGAGTTTTCGAGAGAAAATTTCTGCGAAAGACTTATGGTCTGTTTAAATGAGTTAAGCGTCTACCCCCTATACACGGTAAGACTGGCGCATCCTAATAGAACAACTGAACTCACCACGTCCGATGACACCATATCCATACATCACCACACAACACAACTCATCAAACAATCAACACACTCAACAAAAAGGATGGGAAAAGGGATAGCGAACACAATTCGTTAAACGCTCCTCGCACATCAACATTCGCTTCGACACTGCGCCGCGTCAACACCTTCCGAATATTTTACCTCGATCGGATGAATCTTGCGCGCTGCGTTCAGCATTTGATTCAACCGAGATCCTGCACGTCTTTTTTCGCATCTCGTCTTCTCGCCGTGGAATTTCAATCGCACAGTCGCACGTAGCGAGTACACTTAGCTTTGCCTTTTACATACTTTGTGATTAAATGTAAAGTGACAAAATCACCTTTGTAAATTAAACTAATTTATATAAAATAAGAAAAAAGAATTTTTTTCTTTATCTCGATTAGTTATGGTCCTTCGAGCCTTAACGAAAGGCACCTATAAATCGGGCGCGAAATCTAAAAATGCCTAAAACAATAAAACACAACAAAATACAATAAAACAATAACATTCGACAAAAACGGAACAAACGGGCGCGAACAATTAAAACAAATATACAAGTACCTGCCAAAAAAGGATCGAGAATTCTTCATTCCCCCCCCCCCCCCCCCCTCTCATCTCCCGCTTATATGGAATGCACTAACAAACAAAACAACAGCGGAAGGTGGTAGCTGAAGCACAGAAAGAGGGACAAAAGCAGAAGGCAGCATAAATACATACAAAAAAAAGCTCCTGAAGGAACAAAGTGAGCGTATTCAATCTAATTTTATACAATTTGTAATATGCATATATGTATAAAACAACAAACTGATTTAGAGATACGTACTATTATAAAATCGGTAATCAAAATCCGTTTTAACATCACTATTAAACGGTTGCCAAACTTATAAGGTCCAAGTTTAATCTACGGGAAAAACCTATAAAAGTTTGGTATAAAAATACATTTATCTAAATATTTAAAACTTTAAATAAACAAATTTTCAAATGCCTTTATGTTAAGCTTATTTTGGTTTATTCAAACACAATCTCTTAACAAAACAAAAAGCAGCCAATATTCAAGCATTCACATGCGAAAAATTTCCGGCAGCCCCTTATGCTTGATAAAGCAATGAGCACGACTGCATACAGTAAGAAAGCAAAGGCAGAAATATTTGCAAACATAAAACAGAGGCAAAAACACCAAGAAAACTAATAACTATATTTATATACATATATGCATATATGGAAACAGAAATGATTATATTATTCATTATAAATATATCATACATATGTATGTCTAATTGCCAAACGCAAAATCTATATATATATATATATATATATATATATATACATATATTTACGTACATCTAGACGACGGTTCTAATAGATACTATGTAAAAGTGCATATGAACATCTATATAAGTATATAAGAGAAAATAACTTTTTCGATACCGCGTTCAAGCTCTCTCTCTCAAAAAAAGTATTATAACATTTACATACAAATATACGGCAAAGAATCTACCGGTTATACAAAAAACAAAATCTCACAAAAAGAAAAAAGTTCAACAAAACATATACAACTGGTGAGAACTATATAAAATACATATTAACACATAAACATTGGTACACACAAATATTCAAAGTCCACATTGGCATCTATCCGGCAATACCTCTTGTTCTTTGCCAAACAAAAACAAGCAGGATTGCATACAAAAAGCAAATTGATCTAACGAGATCTAACGAGCTCTCAATTGCTTAAGAACAAAAACATAATTATAAACACATACAAACAAATACTAATGTAAAAAGCGTATTGATCTCTTCAACGAGCTCTCAATCGCACAAAACATAAGTCCGAGTATTAGGGTGTACCTAAATACAAAATATTCGGACATTAAATATTTTAATATATAAAAAACGCGGTTGAATAGTGATTAACTATTCAAAATAAAATATAAAAATAAAATATAAATAAAAATAATACCATAAATAAAAGAAAAAAAAACCAAACGATATTAACGATTATTATAAATAATACGTTTGTATCGAAATAATAAACTCTTATTTACATAAAAGAGTATTCGGTTTCAAATCATACTATATTCCTATTAAAATCAGTCTACACTGAGAAAATTTTAATTAATTGAATAATTTTATTGGAGAAATAGAAAAGATGAATGACGATATAAGTCAAATTACACTTGCAGGAGCTACACGCTCAAAACAGGTTGCTAAATTTGTTTCACAAAGTGAAAGTCTATTAAGATACTGCACTCGGTTTTCATCTTCGCCTATTCAGGCAAACTCTGAATCCGCATTAGAAATAAAAAGGAAAATCTTGATAATTTTTGGACTCGTCTCCAAGTGTCTCATGACGCCATAGTAGGTTCTGACGATTCAGGCCTATCACAAACTTTGAAACAATCGGCTTACGTGATATATGAAAACTGCTTAGACCAATTTGAAGAAACGAAAGCTATGATCTCCGATCAATTGAAGCTAATAAAAGCAATTGCACCTACTCCCCACAGTAGAGTAGAGCTGCCACAAATGCAACAATATCAAGAGGCAAGTTTAGGCATCCAACTCGAGGTGCCCGCATGTGACACAGAAACATTTTATGGAGGTTATGAAGAATGGCCGTCCTTCCGAGACATGTTCACGGCCGTGTACATAAACCATCCTCAATTATCACATGCGCAAAAATTGTATCACCTCAGATACAAAACTAAAGGTCAAGCAGGCGTATTAGGCAAACAGTTCGCTTTTAATGACGAAAATTTCAATTTTGCTTGGGAAGCTCTAAAAGCACTATATGAAAACAAAATAATACTTGTCGATAAGCAAGTAACGACACTATTAAACTTGCCTAAAATCAAGAAAGAAACAAGTGAAGAATTTGTACGACTACAATCCACTGTTTCTAATTGTTTGTCGATTCTTTCGACACAAAATATTCCCACAGACAGCTGGGACCCAATTCTTGTAAACATTTGCATTGCCGCATTACCAGAAAAGTCGTTACTTCTATGGGAGCAATCGCTCTCATCACGAAAAAAGTGCCCAACGTGGCAACAAATGAAAGATTTTCTCACCACCCAATATGAAATTGCGGAAAGGTTAGAAGAAAAAATAATCAAAACAAAGATCATTAAACACGACCAAAATAGAAGCTTCAATAGACCCCAAGCTAGAAGCAACAAAAATTTAAACAAAATTTTTAACAAAACGCACTCGTTCACATCAGAACAAAGAAAACATACGTCATGCGAACTATGCACGAGAGGGCATAAACTGATATCTTGCGAGAAGTTTAAAAAATTGAACATTAACGAAAGGAACAACTTTGTCAGATCAAAAAGACTCTGTACAAACTGCTTGTCCCATACACACAATCTTAAAAGTTGCAAAAGCAAATTTAATTGCTTACATTGTCACAAAAGACACCATACGATGCTTCATTACAGCACATATCCCCTATCACATCAAAAAAGGGCGCATATTAAAAAAACCACGGGTTTAATTGCAAAAGCAAATCGCGAAACCCAAAACTGTAAAAATTGCCAAGAGACACCATGTTGCTCAAAGGCACAAAAAATTCAAACGGTGCGAAGCGAAATACAAAGTAGACTAGTTGCAGAACCAGTTTCCACCATACCAACTCAAGTTGAGAAAAAATCAAATCAATACCTTAATTCACAATTAAGGAAATTTCAAGAGATAGGGAAACTTCCACGAATATTAAATAAAACTCTAGAAGATCAGTATTGTAAGGGTTACTCGAAAGCCGCAACTACTCGATCAAATAATGACCGGCACGTCGTACGACTACCACTTAAGCCACCGTGTTCCAACACTCCACGAACTGACAGAAAAAGCAAAGTCAGAATTCAGTCTAACAATATTAAAAACTCAAATATATGCTACTTTTCGACCCCGCAGGATGGCTTACGCCAAAAATGAAAAAAAAAAACACTATCCTGAACAAATCCTTAAGCGGTGGCCGGCTACTAAACGCCAAATTAGTGCATACGCACTAAAACATGAAATATAAAAAAATTGTATCAAAAAGTCAAAAATCGACACTTTTCATAAATTTACAAAAATAAACAAAATCTCAAAAGGAAGGGATCCTCATACTCCCAATGCAATACAGTGACGCACCTACTTACAAAAGGCAAAGCTCGCTCTTATCGCACATATCCAAGCGCTTCTCATATGGGTGGGTTATGGGAATCAGCTATACATAGCATCAATTTAATTATGAAGAATTTTCTACTTTATGAATAGAAGCCGATCTCCATTCACGGCCATTCTCTCACAAGATCCCTCTAATTTCATAGTCCTAAATCTAGGGCTAAGGAGTACCCATTCTGGCCACATCTGAGCCAGGCGTGGAGTTACTATCCTTTATAAGCCGATAACACAGAAAAGGCAACTAATAAATAGCTAGTTTACCAAGCCGATGGTAAAGAAATTTTAAATAAAAGCACAAATAATAAACCGAACAAGGAAACAACCGCAAATACAATAACTATGAAAATCCGTAAAATATAGTTGTACGCACTCAAAAGCATAAGTATGTTTAAAACCAAAGCCGTTTTCAACATTTACAGCATGTGTTCTGCGCCCTCGGCTTCTCTACCAGCAGTACGCCGAAATACAGGCAACAGCATATACGTAATACTAGGAAAAATATTCGCCTAGGGGGCCCAGGATGTTTAAATGAGTTAAGCATCTACCCCCTATACACGGTAAGACTGGCGCATCCTAATAGAACAGCTGAACTCACCACGTCCGATGACACCATATCCATACATCACCACACAACACAACTCATCAAACAATCAACACACTCAACAAAAAGGATGGGAAAAGGGATAGCGAACACAATTCGTTAAACACTCCTCGCACATCAACATTCGCTTCGACACTGCGCCGCGTCAACACCTTCCGAATATTTTACCTCGATCGGATGAATCTTGCGCGCTGCGTTCAGCATTTGATTCAACCGAGATCCTGCACGTCTTTTTTCGCATCTCGTCTCCTCGCCGTGGAATTTCAATCGCACAGTCGCACGTAGCGAGTACACTTAGCTTTGCCTTTTACATACTTTGTGATTAAATGTAAAGTGACAAAATCACCTTTGTAAATTAAACTAATTTATATAAAATAAGAAAAAAGCATTTTTTTCTTTATCTCGATTAGTCATGGTCCTTTGCGCGTTGGCCACGGCGAATATCGCATTCGATGGTACGATGAGCTGTACGAGATATATGACGACATTGACATAGTTCAGCGAATTAAAAGACAGCGGCTACGCTGGCTAGGTCATGTTGTCCGATTGGACGGAAACAAGAACAAGAAGAGGAAGACCTCCACTCCGGTGGAAGGACCAGGTGGAGAAGGACCTGGATACGCTTGGAATATCCAATTGGCGCCACGTAGCGAAAAGAAGAAACGACTGGCGCGCTGTTGTTAACTCGGCTATAATCGCGTAAGCGGTGTCTACGCCAATTAAGAAGAAGGTTCGAAAGCGCCTCAAAACCTTTATCACACAACCATCGGGTAACTGTTGTAAAGAAAAAAATATTATATATATTATATATAGTAAAACTCGTTAGTTGAAAGCTATTTGTGACAAGCTCAGTTGTTTCAAACGCTACACACTGTTTGTCATAGGTGATATCGCAAAGTTACTCTTTCATCATGCAGTTTCAAAAGCAGCGGTTTTTATTAATACCGCGATTCTGTAAACAGTGTCTAGTTTCTATTTGAGACATTTTGAGGTAAAGTCTCAATTTGTGACTAGTTACTATTCACTAAACAGTTCAGTGTTAGCCTCAAAATATTGTCGCAAATTTGTGACTTGATAGTTAGCAGTGATCTTGTTTGCCATTTTGAATATACTGAATAGATATCATCATAGATATTAACTCAAACATGAAACAGTTAGAAATAAATAAATTTTACATAAATTTCGTTAATATTATGAAATAAAGCCAACACATACTTTTATTTTTATTGGTAATTATGTTTTTTGACTATGTTATAGAAATTTCATTCAAGTGTAACTACATCTCTAAATAATGAAATGTAGTAGATTTTGGAGTGTTTTCGTCCATTCGGACAACTTGACCTAGCCAGCGTAGCCGCTGTCTTTTAATTCGCTGAACTATGTCAATGTCGTCGTATATCTCGAAAACTCGCAACGTCGACTCATCAGTTGTTGTCATCTGCACCATATAGCAGGACGGGAATTATGAGTGACTTATAGAGTTTGGTTTATGTTTGTCGAGAGAGGACTTTGCTTCTCAGTTGTCTACTCAGTCCAAAGTAGCACCTGTTGGCAAGAGTTATCCTGCGTTGGATTTCTAGGCTGACATTGTTGGTGGTGTTTACGCTGGTTCCAAAATAGACGAAATTATCTACAACTTCAAATTTATGACTGTCAACAGTGACGTGAGGGCCAAGTCGCGAGTGCGAGAACTGTTTGTTTGATGGCAGGAGATATTTGTCTTGCCCTCGTTCACTGCCAGATGATATCAATATCATCGGCATACGCAAGCACTCATATAAAAGCTTGTACCTGCCCAATTAAGTTCTGCAGCTCGAATTATTTTCTCCAGCAGCAGGTTGAAGAAGTCGTACTATAGGGAGTCACCTTGTCTGAAATTTCGTTTGGTATCGAACGGCTCGGAGAGGTCCTTCCCTATCCTGACGGAGCTTTTCGTGTTACTCAACGTCAGTTTACACAGCCGTATTAGTTTTGCGGGGATACCAAATTCAGACATCGCGGCATAAAGGCAGCTCCTTTTCGTGCTGTCGAAAGCAGCTTTGAAATCGACGAAGAGGTGGTGTGTCGATTCTCCTTTCACTGGTCTTTTCCAAGATTTGGCGTATGGTGAATATCTGGTCGGCTGTTGATTTGCCAGGTCTAAAGCCACACTGATAAGGTCCAATTAGTTTGTTGACGGTGGGCTTTAATCTTTCACACAATACGCTCGATAGAACCTTATACGCGATGTTGAGGAGGTTTATCCCACGGTAGTTGGCGCAGATTGTGGGGTCTTCCTTTTTATGGATTGGGCATAGCACACTTAAATTCCAATCGTTGGGCATACTTTCGTCTGACCATATTTTACAAAGAAGCTGATGCATGCTCCTTATCAGTTCTTCGCCGCCGTGTTTGAATAGCTCGGCCGGCAATCCATCGGCCCCCGCTGCTTTGTTGTTCTCCAGGCGGGTAATTGCTATTCGAACTTCTTCATGGTCGGGCAATGGAACGTCTGCTCCATCGTCATCGATAGGAGAATCGGGTTCGCCTTCTCCTGGTGTTGTACGTTCACTGCCACTACGCAGGCTGAAAAAGTGTTCCCTCCATAATGTAAGTAAGCTCTGAGTATCGGTGACTAGATCATCTTTGGGGGATCTACAAGAGTATGCTCCGGTTTTGAAACCTTCTGTAAGCCGCCGTATTTTTCATTGAATTTTCGAGCATTACCCCTGTCGGCCAGCTTATCAATCTCTTCATGCTCACGCATTTCGGCTCTTTCTTTTTCTGTCTGCAAATGCGTCTCGCTTCCCTCTTCAACTCTCGGTATCTATCCCATCCCAAACGTGTTGTGGTCGATCGTAACGTTGCGAGGTAGGCAAAAACAACGCACAACCCTGCGGAGGGGATGTTTCGCCTTCTCACTTTAGCTCGCCTCCAAACGGATGTTCTCAAGCTACCCATAGGATACTTAGTCAAAGACCGGAAGTCGTGAGTTGCTTGAGTGATATGTAAAAGAATCTTTTCTGGCCACACCCAAGTGAATGGCGATCAGAGAACTTTCATCACTTGCGTGAACTTCTACACATGACTCCATCCTCTTTCTATATATGGGTATATTTAAAAGAATTATTCGGAATTAAAATATTTATCAAATAAGAACTTACTTGTTGAACGCCACAATTAACCAAACTATTTCCCAGGTTTTTTTTTATTAATTATTTTTATTGAAAAATTATATATCGCCTTTACTTATTGAACATATTAATATTATTATTTCGATAAGCTTGAAAGTCGATAGTTTTTCTCTTTCTTTTTTACGCTTTCTCCATTCAAGCGAAAATCGCTCCAAATGTAAGTTACTTCGTCTTGCAGGGCAATGTACATTGCCTGTCGTGATTCCCGGAAGACCCAATTTTCCATAAATTGCACTATCATACATGAGAACTATATACGTATATTGCGCTACTCAGTAAGCAGTCTTTAGTCACTATTTGAGATATTTTGTAGTCAACATTGCTCGAACCTCACAAGAAGGAAGCACAAAATAAAAGTGGTGACCTGAGGTGAAAAGCAATTTGCAGTGAACCAACTGCTTTCAAAAACAAACAAGACAGAATAAATAAATGGACAACTGTTACAATGTTTGACAACACTTTATAACTGTACTTTTTGCGGTATTGAAATTTTTTATTTAGATATAAATTAAGGGCATATTATTTATCAAAAATATTAAAAATAAAAAAAAAACACATTCAGCAATATACTTTACAAAATGAGCGCAAAATGTAAGATATTGATTTGCGATGGAATGCTGATCTTTTTAATTTTATTAATTTACTTTCATTTACTTTGTAAATGAAATTAATGTTTACTTTTATTTTTCTTTAATTGAAACTCGACGTTTAGTCACTTTATTACTTAAAAACAATAAATTCTGCCGATTTTGTATAACCACAGAAAAGCTAGTTGGTGTTTTACACATTAAACGTAATAAATTAAGAACTATATTATAATTAGACAATACACTTTAGTTTACTTATGCTTACTAAAATCATAAAAGAAAACAAAATTGAAGAAAATCCGGAACGAACGAAAAATTCCGAAAACAAAATTTATGAAAGTATAGTGGTAAGCTTTGCGAGAGAACAGCGTATTGTTCAAACATAAATAGGAAGGTAGTAAAATGTACGAAGACCGTAAGTTATATATTAATAGACAAATTTGTGTTAGATAACGCTTTTGGAAGATTAGTTCTTTCATTCTATTTCAATAAAATAATTGGAATTTTATTTACAAATATTGAAATTAACAAAACAAACACATCCGATTTTGCATTGTGGGGTTTACTTCCAGACATAACAAATTTGTGAGGAAATTTTGAGCATTTAAAATCACCTCAGCATACGGAAAACCTCACAAATAACAAAAACTTTACAATAGGTGAGGGTGGTGATTTTTGGGAGCGCATGAGTCGCAAAATATTGGATCAAATTAGTCACCTAATATTTAGTAGGTACAAAACTAAAAAAAACTTTTGTTTGTCATTTTGAATATACTGCCAATTCACTTAAAGAGATCAGCATAGATATTAATCGACTGCCATTAATTTCTAATTAAGTCAAAATCAAAATAAAATAAAAAATATTTATCAATTTCACATAAATTTCGTAAGTATTCTGAACCAATGTCAACATATATATTTATTTTTATTTATAATTATGCTTTTTGACGATGTTAAGTATAAAAAACTTAATATTTGTTATCCATATATTTATTTTCACTCAAGCTTATATACATCTCGAAATAACGAAATTTTACAGCTGATTAGAACTTTTTGTTTTCAATAGATAAATTTTTGTTACTGTCACGTACTAAATAGCAAAACCGTTTCTAGTCACAAACACAAAGATAAAATGATTAGGGACTCTTTTCTTACTCTCTCGCTTGTTAGCTGATAGCGGACTCCGATATTTTTTCTGAGCTGGCAACAAAACACAATCAAGGTCCTGTCAATAAGCAGGGATTAGTGAAAAAGGCGAGATGCCAGGAGAATAGCGCTAAAACGAACTACCAAAATTAGTGCGTTGTTGCAATTCTGTAGAATTAAATGTCGGTTGTTTGTAAAATTATCTATATACATATATGGGTGAGAATGGCCTACTGGGGAACCGAGCACCCAAAAATAATATGGTTAACGCGCTATTTGCATACCTCAGTGGTAGTGTGGGAATTGCAAAATACCCAAAAGCTATTTATAAAATGCCCAATCGAATATTTTTCAGCAGTGGCATCATTGGAAAATGTTATAAAAAATGAGAGTTTTTACAGCTCTTTCAGGAATCAAAGAGTTTTGTATCTATTTATCTGTGACAAAAAATTTCTCTATTTGAATGTATCAAATTTGGAGACTTGTGACTGTATCACAGTAGGGAATTCCGGTAATAAAGAATCTGTTGAATACGTTTTGCATGTATTCGATTACCGAACGCAGGTAATGACATGCAAGTCTTTTGAATTTTGATTTCTGTGCTGTGAGACATTTCAGATAGAACATCGCTTCTTTGTCTTATCTCGTCTGTTCTGACATTTCGTTTTGACATTTTTACTTTGTCAGAAATAACTCTTTTATAAAATGTAAGTATTAAGCTTATTTAAAGGTATTTTTTGTTTTTAATATATTTTTTTTAATTTCTATAAGTATTACATATACAATGGATAAGGAGCGCTTAATTTTGGAAGTCTGGGCAAGTGAAATTTTGTGCAGTACAACGTGTATAGGATAAAGGTTGCCAGATGGATGCAGCTTGGGCACACATCGCTCGAGAACTAAAAGCAACAGGTTGATAAATTTATATACATGGTACAGATTATTTTCTAAGACAACAATGTAATCTCCGAAGAAATCATTCCAAGAACTTTTGGAACAATCAATCAAAGAATATAACTACACTATTCAATCAACAACGGGAAAAAAAAGCAATTGAAATCTTCTTCGGAAGACGGGTCAGTAGCGACCATAGGCTAATAGAAGAAGAAAGAAAATAAACGAAAAAAAGGCTTCAGGAAAAGCAATTGGTAGATCTTGCCTACCCCAATAAAAACCGAACGCCACCCAAACAATATTTTGAAGGAGATGAAATTTTTGTTAAGATAAATAAGAGATTAGGAACTAAGTTATCACCTAGATTTAGGAAAGAAATGGTCGTGCAGAATTATAATACCACCGTTAAAACTAAAACAGGCAGGATTGTTCACAAAAACAACATAAAACAAGGTTAAGAAGAAAAAATTATTTGCAGGTGGGAAAACCTCGAAATAGAGAACCTAGAGATTTACCTCATCCTAATTATATTGGCACCCACTACAAAAACCCAACAAATTGACGTTCAGGACTTGAAAAACAATAATGGATATCTACCAATTAAGACAGGAGAAGTAAGGACAATCAACCATTATGATAAAGTCCTACACTTTATCAACTTAACCAAATATGAGGAAACACTTTCACTTATTTCGGACAACATTAATACACTAAAGACAACTACTTTCGAGGGCAGACAATTGCTTGACACAACTCACAAAAATTTCATTTTATTAGAAGCGAAGCTAGAAGGTTTAAACCCACATTTGAAATCTAAACGAGGTCTCCTTAATATCATAGGGAAAGGATTAAAATACATAGCAGGTACCATGGATAGCGACGACGAAAAAGAAATTAGCGACGCACTTACTTTTGCATAAAAGCGAAAGAACAGATGCACAAAATATTAATAATTTATTATACTTTAGCAACCTCATTTCCGGAAAAATAAACAACGTTACGGACCATATAAATAAGCAGCAAGTTATTGTCAGTAATTACATAAACGAACTTAACGAAACAGCGCAGAATAGGATTAAGACTTTGGAATACAACATTCAATTCATTAAACATACCTACCAGGTTAACAACGATATATCGCTTTTACGCAATCATGTGGACGGCATTGGACAGATAATTTTTTCAAGCAAATTAGGCATAATACCAACAGATACACTGACATCTACAGAACTAAATCTCATTACCGACTTCGAAAGCTACAGCCACATAAAAACAGCAGTACTTTTCCAGGATAACACGATCATTATAACCGTCCTCATACCTCAATATTCCAACAGCATCCTATCCCAAATCAAAATGAATCCCTTCCCAATATAAACAATAAATCATTAATTTTAGACAAATACGATGTGTTAGTAGATGAAGATAATAATATGTACAATGTAGAAATTATGGATAATCTGAAGAAAAATTTAATTAAAGAAAAGGATCAATGTTTAACAAATACTTATATTAAAATTTGAAGAAGCAGCTTGTAAGCTCAGAATTTGTAATAAGCAATCTATAAATGAAGTGCTACCAGGCATACTAATATTTAAAAATTTTCAAGCAAAAATTATACAAAATTGTAACAGACAAAATATTAAACAAAGAGAAACTTTTTTAATAAAATTTAAAAATTGTGAAATAAGTGTATTTAACAGATCATATAATAATGTGAAAAAGGAAGTACTATACGAATCCTTCGTATTACCAAATGTTATAACTAAAATTAAAGAAAATACAAATTTTGCTAATAAAGAATTAAGACTGGAAACATTGTATGTGAAACAACTCCAGCATGAAAACAATATTGAATTTTTGATAAATAAAAGCGACAGTTCTTCAATAATTAGCTTAAGTTCTGATATAATAACAATTTTAATAATTATAATCGTTATAGCATTTTTATATAAAAATCGTCAAAAATTATATTTGTCACCTGAATCTAGTGCAGAGGACGTAGTAAACGTGCGGAAAGGTCCTTTTTTGCAAATAACAACGGCACACCCTACGAGCAACACCGATTGGGGACAATCGATTTAAGACGGGAAGAGTTAACACAACACTTGTTACTCAAGTATCGACTTACAACTTCCGGCACATGTGACCGAAATGCACTAGAAAGTGCATGGTCAGCGTCTGCACTACCAGTTGTGCAGCATAAGATTCGTGGAAGCGAATCACGCCACTTATAATTATTTAAGTTAGAATTAAGCATAAATATTGTAATTCGGTTAAGCTAAGTTTAGTTTGAAAACTCAAATAAAGATACGCCCACACGCTGCCCCAAAGCAGCTCCGTAAAAAAATTAAAATTTTTTAGTTATTTAATAACTAAAAAGCTTAACTTGTACAAGTTAACTCGAAACGCAAACCACCAAAATACCAAGTCAGCATTGTCTGCCTAACATCCGTTTCAGGCAATGCTGAACATTAACAGCACCCCAATCCATGACCAACGGCCCGAGTTATGATCCAACGACAAGCAACAACAAACGATACGCTCAAGCTACCGTAGCCGTGGTATCCGCTGACGCACAAATATAACGCAAACAAGCGACGACTTACACTACACGCAAGTCTACGTATCGTGGGATTCGCTGACACTGCATCTGACAAAACATAGCAACGACAGCGACGACAGCAGCGACGACGGCAGCGGCAGTGAGGACGGCTTAGGCTTAGACTTAAGAGTAAGAATGTTTTAGAGTTTAGTTCTGATCGAGCCTAAATAAAGCGCACTAGTGCCTAAAAATAATTGGCGCCCAACCGGGTAAAGAAGATACGAAGGATTCTCCAGAAAGTAAAAATCACCAAGGTATTTTGCGGTGGAGTGTCTTTAATGACTTCAAAGGACCCAAGGACTCACAGAGAATCGCTACAATCTTTAAAAACGTATCCTACAAGGACTCCAAGGATCCGAGGATTCATCAGAAAGCAGTTTATAATAAAAAACATGTTTCGAGTATTGTAAGTAGAGTGCTCATTAAAATAAAAACATTATAATTTCTTTTGAATTAAAACTAAGTTTTCAAAATAGACGGAAAAGAGTTTATTTTAGAAAATAAGGAGCTAATCATAAAATTTTGTGAAACAAATTTTCCAGAGTTTAATAAAAAAGAAACAGTGTAGTCTTTTCTCAAAAACATTCTGTTTAGAAACAGAATTTGTGAAGAAAATTGTAATAAATAACTGAAATTATCTAGCCATGTCAACAAAAGAGTGTGATTGATTGATTCGACTATAGGAACGGTTACAAGTCTATTCAATTTTAATTTCCAAGTCTATGAGTGACTCAGAATTAGAAAACCTCTTAGAAAGAATTATTAAACTACAGGTGACCAGTAAAATGGATTCAAATCAGGTAACCGCAGTGGTTCAAGCAGCCGTCTCAAGCGCTCTTGAACAACAAAGACAGACTTTCGAAGTTAAGCTCCAACGATTAACGGAGCAAATGACTACATTGACCACTGGTCAAACGCCAAAAATATACCGACCGGTAAAAATATTACCGAACGTAAGGTGTGACGAACCCCTCGATCTGGTAAAATCATTACCAGAATTTGACGGGCAAATCAGTACATATGTGTCTTGGCGACAAGCTGACCATACATCTTACGAAGTTTTCAGAAGTTACGAGGGAAGTTCTAGACACTACCAAGCAGTTGGCATAATTAGAAATAAAATAAAAGATTCTGCTGATGCCATTTTGGCATCCTTCAACACTGTTTTAAATTTCGACGCAATAATCGCGAGACTAGACTTTACGTACGCAGACAAACGACCGATATGTTTAATCGAACAACAATTATCCACCTTACGACAGGGTAACCTATCTGTGCTTCGATATTTCGACGAGGTGGAGAAAATATTAACTCTCCTCACGAATAAAATCATAATGACCCATTAGGGTCAAGTATCAGAATCAATTTGCGAAAAATATAGAGCGGACGCTTTAAGAGTTTTTATATCAGGCCTTAAAAGACCTTTATGTGACATACTATTTGCCTCTCGCCCTAAAGACCTACCTAGCGCTCTGGCATTAGCCCAGGAGGTGGAGTCAAATAGGGAAAGGTACTTATTTGCTTCAAATTTCGCAACGTCTATTGAAGACCAATATAAACTAGGAATAAACAATAATTCGGAGAAAAAGATGCAACAGCAACAAAAAAATCCGCATTTTGCAAATAAACAGCACAGAACAAATGATACTAGGACTAACAAGCAAGAACAAGTGACCCCCATGGACGTTGACCCATCGGTTTCAAGACTAAGACAAAATGTAAATTGGCGTAGGGAACCATCACAGAGAGCCAACCAATACCAACAACAGAATCAAAGTAATAGTAGACAGGGTTATAGTTCAAATCAACAGCAGGAAAAACGACAGGCAGATTCAGATAGGGTTACTGGACCGAAGATGCAACGCATTAATACCTTAAATCAAGAAAAGGTTAGTGAGGCAACTTATAATCAGGAAGCCGAAGATGAAGCTGAAGATCTCGAGGAGGAGCAATTGAATTTTTTAGAGGGAAGTTCCTACTCCCGTGGATTGAGCGAGGAGTAGGTTATCGAGGAAAAAAAATTAAATTATTAGTGGACACAGGAGCTTCGAAAAATTACATCAAACCATTACCTGAGCTAAAAAATATAATTCCACACCATTTATAGTAAAGTCTTTGCACGGCAATAGTCCTGTAACACAAAAGTGTAGAATTAAGATGTTTGGCGTAACTGCAGATTTCTTCATACTACCAAATATAACAACATTCGACGGCATAATTGGGCTCGATTTGCTCAATAAGGTAAACGCCCAAATAGACCTCAGTACGGGTACAATAAAGCACGATTCTGGAACTGAAAAGCTCTTGTTCCATGAATGTAAAAATGTAAACTTTATCAACATAAAAAATGAAGAAATTCCATCTTCAGTTCGTGAGCAATTTTGTGAAATTATCAAAAGTAGAAATAAGGCGTTTGTTGACCCTAACGAGTCACTACCCTTCAACACTAATATAATTGGTACAATCAGAACAAAAACCGATGAACCGGTCTACTCGAGACTTTACCCATATCCTAAGGGTGTAGCCGACTTTGTAAACACAGAATTGGCTGAACTTCTCGTCAATGGTATCATTCGACCCTCAAGGTCCCCTTACAATGACCCAATTTGGGTCGTTGATAAGGAGGGAGTAGATCAAACGGGAAATAAGAAGAAACGTCTTGTGATTGATTTCAGGAAACTGAATGAGGTCACAGTCGAAGATAAATACCCTATGCCAAACGTAATGGTAATCTTGTCAAACTTAAGAGGTGCACAATATTTTACCACCCTCGACCTTAAATCTGGGTTTCACCAGATCGAGTTAGCAGAAAGAGACAGGGAGAAAACCGCTTTTTCCGTTAACAACGGTAAATATGAATTTTGTCGTTTACCTTTTGGGCTAAGAAACGCCCCAAGCATCTTCCAGAGAGCAATCGACGATGTCCTCAGGGAGCAAATTGGCAAAACCTGCCACGTTTACGTCGACGACGTAATTATCTATTCAAAAACGGCAGAAGACCATTTGAAAGATATCGAATGGGTGTTGTGGACTCTCTATGAGGCAAATATGAGAATATCCGCCGAAAAATCGAAATTCTTCAAGACCGAGGTAGAATACCTAGGATTTGTTGTCTCAAGGGGAGGCGTTCCTTTCTTGGATTGGCTAGTTACTATCGATGTTTCAATAAAGATTTTGCCAGCCTTGCAAAACCTCTGACTGATATGCTAAAGGGAAAAAAGGCAAAGTAAGTGCCATACAGTCAAAAAAAATTAAAATTCAACTAGCACCAGAAGGTATAGATGCATTTAATAAACTTAGAGAAATTCTGGCATCAGAAGATGTCACGTTAGCTTATCTCGACTTCACTAAACCATTTGACTTAACAACCGATGCATCCTCAAGGGGTTTGGGGGCCGTCCTTTCACAAGAGAAAAAACCCATTACCATGATCTCAAGAACACTTAGAGATAGAGAAGAGCATTTGGCAACAAATGAAAGAGAACTCTTGGCGATCGTATGGCCCTTAACATTTTCAGGAACTACCTGTACGGTGTTAACCAGTTGAATATCTACACTGACCACCAGCCTCTGACGTTTGCGGTTTCTGATAAAAACCCGAACGCAAAAATCAAACGATGGAAGTCTCTAATAGAAAGTTTCAACGCAAAAATTTTCTATAAACCAGGAAAGGAAAACCATGTCGCTGACGCGTTGTCCAGACAGCACATGAATATGGTAGGAATTGAAATGGAGGCAAGCTCCGACTGCGCCACCATGCACAGTGAGGAGTCACTGACCTACACTATAGAGACGGTGGATAAGCCCGTAAATTGCTATAGAAACCAGATAATTCTTCAAGAAAGCGAAAGCCAGTCAAAACAGACCTTTATAATATTTGGTTCAAAAAGCAGACATGTAATTTCATTTTGCGACGTAGAGTCATTACTAAAAACGCTGCAAGAAGTCATTAATGTGGCGAAGTTAACGCAATACATTGCAGCCTACCAGTGTTGGCAAAAATTCAACACCGACTGGTAGAACTTCACCCCAACGTAAGATTCCGTCATACCGAAAAGATGGTTACGGACATCTTCAGTGAAAGTGATCAACAAGAAATTATATTTGCTGAACACAACAGAGTTCATAGGGCAGCGCAAGAAAATGTAAAGCAGATCTTGGCTGACTATTTTTTCCCGAAGGTGGATAAAAAGGCAAGGGAAATAGTAGCAAATTGCCGAATATGTTCAAAGTCTAAATACATTAGACATCCAAAGAAGCATGTTATTGCGGCAACACCGGTTCCATGTAATCCTGGTGAAATATTACACGTCGATATTTTCTCCACGGACCAGAAATATTTTCTAACTTGCGACGACGAAGTTTTCTAGATTTGCTATAGTGCAGAAAATCGCGTCTAGAACCATCATAGACGTAAAACCACCTATAAATAACTAACGCTAATAAACATTTTTTCAAACGTTAAAACTATATACTGTGACAACGAAAAGTCACTTAACTCAAATGCTATAAAATCAACTTTCCTAAATTACAACAATGTGAAAATCGCCAACGCCCCTCCACTGCATAGCACCTCAAACGGGCAAGTGGAGCGTTTTCACAGTACCTTAACTGAAATAGCTAGGTGTCTAAAACTAGAAAGAAATCTCGATGATACTGTTGACTTGTTTTTGCTTGCCACCATAGAATATAATAAGACAATTCATTCAGTAACCCACGAAAAACTAATGGACATCTTCATCCCAGCTCAGCTAACATTACGGAACTAGTTCGAAATCGTATCGAAAAAGCACAGGCCAGTGATCGCGAGTACCATAATAAGGGTCGTCAGAATGTGACGTATAACGTTGGCGACAAGGTCCTAGTGAAAGTTAATCGAAGGCTAGGCAATAAACTCTCAATACTATTTACAGAAGAAGTAGTCGAACAGGACCTAGGCACCACCGTTCTTATAAAGGGGAGGAGGGTCCACAAAGACAACCTTCGTCCACCTTAATTAATCACTTTATTACTATAGTATGGGAACATTACGGTTATTTGACGCACTTTACCAACTTGACACTATATGCATATAGACTTTACTTCGAACCGTTGACATTCACCATCGACAGGCTCGAAGCTTAAACTTTTTAGGTACTGCATTAAAAATCGTCGCCGGCACCCCTGACTTTGACGATTTCCAAAGACTACAACTAAGACAGGATATGTTCATTGACTCTAATAACGGACAGTACAAAATTAATACGCATATTCAGCAAAAAATCTTGGAAATCACGCAAACAATAAACACAATTATAAACTCAACAAGAAAGGAAGCAATAGACACAGGTCATCTTTACGAAACAATACTTGCAAGAAATAGAGTAATAATCCTCGAACTGCAATCAATCACAATCTCAATAGCCCTAGCTAAGTTGAACCTAGTGAACCCAATAATATTAGATAATAGTGATATCAATAATATTATCAATGAGCACTCGACTAACATAACTACAATAGAAATAATAGGAATGTCTAGCATTAAGGCTTTACAAAATAAGAATAATTTGTACTTTGTAGTTAAGTATCCAATCCCTCAAATTGTTTGTAAAAAATATAGTTTATTCGCCGTGCCTCACGAAGGACGAGTCCTACACTTTGGGGATACCAATACCGTCGCTGAGTGCGGAAACGAAGCGTATGCTGTTAAATGTGAAAAATCAATTTTTGCAACTTTTTGCAAGAAGCAAACAACCCCTACTTGTTGTCAGCAACTATTCACAGGTGCTGTAGCAAATTGCCAATCATGATAAGGGCATCAAAGAAATCGATGACGGCATTGTCATTATCAACAATGTCACAGCAACGATAGAGGTTGAAAAAGGAGATAGCAGAACCGTCAGCGGTACTTACCTTTTGACTTTCGATCAGTTAGTAAAGGTAAATGGGACCGAGTATCACAATCGACATCATACCCCTACTCGCACTCCTGGCACTTCAACGGCTCAAAGAGTCAATCTTTTAGGACATATAGAGACATTGAGTTTGAACTATCTTCATGAAATGAATGCGGAAAATATCAACCATATTGGCGCTCTTCGAGGAGAAGTCAACTCAACAACATTGCTTTTTATAGTAACGATAGCATCAATCTCTATCCTAGTAATCTTGCGACTTTTTCTAAGCAAATATAAAAAACACACCGCGAAAAAGGCAATGAATGTCTTAGTAAGAGAGGTCACCGAGCGAATCGTGGACGATTCCCACTTAGGAAGGGAGGAGGTAACTCGAAACGCAAACTACCAAAATACCAAGTCAGCATTGTCTGCCTAACATCCGTTTCAGGCAATGCTGAACATTAACACCACCCCAATCCATGACCAACGGCCCGAGTTATGATCCAACGACAAGCAACAACAAACGATACGCTCAAGCTACCGTAGCCGTGAGATCCGCTGACGCAGCACAAATACAACGCAAACAAGCGACGACTTACACTACACGCAAGTCGACGTATCGTGGGATTCGCTGACACTGCATCTGACAAAACATAGCAACGACAGCGACGACAGCAGCGACGACGGCAGCGGCAGTGAGGACGGCTTAGGCTTAGACTAAAGAGTAAGAATGTTTTAGAGTTTAGTTCTGATCGAGCCTGAATAAAGCGCACTAGTGCCTAAAAATAATTTACACAAATCGAACAGTTTGTCTTCAAATAAGCGATAGAGAACAACTTTGAATCAAAGTGTACGGACGTGCTATTTAATTCGCTCAGTGATTTCAATCTTTACAAAAAAATATTAATAATAAAATCAAGCAAAAAGTAAAACAAAAAAACAATTTATTAAATTGTAAACAAACATTAAAAAGAGTGCACACAAATTAATAATAATAAACATAAACAAATAGTGCACGAATCAACAAGTGAAAACAAAAAAACAAAAAATCAAAGAAACAATAATGAGTACTTCGCAGTCTCACCAGTAAGGCCGTAGGTATTCCTTAACCCTTTCGATCCGAACGGGTACTATGTGTCCCGGTGTATTTTCAAAGACCCCTAGCGTAGAAAATAAGTGGTTAAAAGAGTTTAAATTATTCCCTTTTCGTAGCTTATACTATTCATGACGGTATTTGTTTACATTCGTGGTATTTTAAATAATAAACGCGTGTTCATTTGCCAAAATAGAACGACTGTGAATTTTTCGATATTTGTAAGTTTACTGTTTTTATATCGACTGAAACCTTAATAAATAGTTGTGTTAGTGTTTTTGACATATTGTGAAGTTGGTGAGTACTAATATTATATTGCATTTTTGTAATTATTGATATTTATAAGTTTGTGGGATATATGTGTTCCATCAGTATTCTTGTTGGGCTAAAAATGTCCCAGTCAGAATCCGACGCACACATTTATTGTCAACGTTTTATTTCAATTAATAATTTTATAACTTTTGTACCGACTAAAAATGTCAAAATCAATAGATCGCAATGAAATTGCTAATATCTTGGAGTCTTCTGATGAAGGTGAAGACTTCTCGGGTGTTAGTAGTGATAAATATAAGCCTACAGATGGTGAGGAGTCTACTACTGAAGGCAGTGATGCTGAGCATACGAGTATTGATTATCAAGACGAGGATGTAGGAGATAACTTACAAGAAGTTAACTCTTCACCAGTATCAACCTCCTTGAAAATTTGAATTATGCCGCGTTAGGAACTGTTATGCCAAACCGTAAGAAATTGCCAGTAATTAATATTAAGCTCAAGAAGGGTCAATCCATTTTCCGAGAAAGCAACACAGGTTTGATGTTTGCCAAATGGCATGATACCAATTAAGTAATCGTTATAAGTAATTGTCATTCACCTGAAATGTTGACTATAGAAAAAA
The DNA here is from genome assembly GCF_024586455.1 of Bactrocera neohumeralis. NCBI lineage: Eukaryota > Metazoa > Arthropoda > Insecta > Diptera > Tephritidae > Bactrocera > Bactrocera neohumeralis. The sequence goes on from NW_026089622.1 coordinate 22,954,681, forward strand.
AGCTACAAAACGGTCAAATAGTCAATGTAGACTGCCCCGAAATGATACAATTTTACAGACAGATAATGGGAGCGGTTGATCGAGCTGACCAAATCGCAGACCAATACGAATTGGACCGGAAGTCTACCAAATGATGGAAAAAAGTTTTTTATAGACTACGGAACTACGGACTGTCTGTTGGAAATTCCTGGGGAATCAGTTCTCAACTGGAACGAAAACAAAACCCATTATTTGATTTTATGATAGTCTTGGCTGATTGGAGAGGGAAAGAAGAAAGCATCTGTTCGTCGCAGCGGTATATCTGGTAGAAAAAGAAAAATAAGTGCTGGGCACCTACCGATGCAATCGGAGGCGTTGTGCTGGTTGCGCAGAACAAAAGAAGGAGAGACGTACAAAAACAATATGTGAAGAATGTCAGATTCTTCTCTGCAAGGACTGTTTTGCACCTTATCACAAATAAATACAAATTTTCAAATATTTTCATTAATTTCAAATTTATTTTATTTTATAGTCTAATATGAAAAATGTATTTCACTTTTGTTTACCGAAAATGTTCATTGAATTACAAATAAAATTAGCTTTCATATAAAAATCAGTTGAAATAATATGTAAGCCTTGGGAGCATTAAGTACTGATCGGGATAAATATGTCCCAACAAAAAATACTGACGGGACATATTTGTCCCAGCCCCTCCCCCCGCCCCTGATTCATTGAACTCGTTTTTTAACGGAAAATATGTTTTTCCCATACCTGTCATCTCGATTTATTATGCGAAATACATTTTATTTACTTCAACGGCTTTTCGGATCGAAAGGGTTAAATGCCTACTTCAGCTTTGTCGACCCAACAACAACAACAACTATTGGCAATAGAAAGTGCAACGGCGATGATGAGTCATCGCGGCGATCAACTGAAAAGGAATCGAAGCAAAGAACGCAGTCAGCAGAAGCAACAATCGGGCAACAACAAATGCCCTGACAGCAACCAGTCTGCAGGTACCAGCAGACGCGCAGGCAACGAAGAAAATCACAACGCAAGGTGAGAGTGTGCCAAAAAAAAAGGCCCGTCTGTACAAACTGGCATTGGCCGCTACGTTAAGAGTGAGCTGTCAGTTGACAGCTGGCAGATGTGAAACATCGAAATTATTTTATACAAGTAATAGGTTAAAAAGTATAGATTATGACAAGAACTAAATATGCTACACAATGAAATAATACAATATTATGAATTTTTTCCATAAAATGATGACAGATTGTTAATTCAATAAACATTTATTTTCTTTATATACAAAATTTTATACAAATATTTGTTTAAAATCACGTCAACTCAATTATTTTCATCGGTGACTTCCGTAATAGTTACATTCTAAGTTGCCTCTGACGGTATTACTGTGACAATTGGTCGACGATAACTGAAGTATGTTACAAAAGTATTAGACATCACATTAGCAAAATATCTAATAAATACAGCATCCATTGGTGTTCCATATCTTGTAGTACACTCTCTCGGTTTGTTGTTTGTTTCCAACTGAAATTCTTCTTGGAGGAACGATATTAATGGCATACACCCATATCGATATGATTGTGGCCGTGGCGATACAGGCCGTGGTTACGATCACCACGCTATATTATTATTATTATGGAACTTATGGGCGATATGCAGTCTGTACGTAGTAGTCTATACGTACTCTATATGTAGCTAGCAGAGAACGTTTATCATAGAGAAGGTTCACGGCCCGATGAACGTAAAAATATTTTTGGCTAACTCGGTCGAGATGAGGGAGTTTCACCACTGCCGGCTGGGCAGGAGAAATCTTAACAGTTGCGCTTGAACAGAGCGGAGCAACAATAATTAAAATTATGCTCAGAACTACATGTATATTGCTGTTACAGACGTATGTTAGGTCTTTTGGTTATATTTTTATACGTTTAAATGCAAATATGTGTACTCATATGAATCCTTTTTGTGCGTATTTATGAATACAGGTGCAATTGAATACATTTGAATTAATTAACTTTTTCAAAGCAATATTCGTAGTTAATGTGAAAATAAGGCATATTTTTTAATTATTTCTGATATTTGATATATTCATGCTGAAAAATTCTCAAGCGTTTTTGAGAAGCGAAAAGTAGTTAGGGATGCGCAATTCTAAATAACACTCCAATTACCTGTTGCGAGAATGACTTATTAATCACGAGTGACGAAAAAAGCGTGCGTTCGGTTCAAAGGTTCGATTACAATAGAAAGTTCTTTATTTCTTCATTTAGTTGCTTAGCCTAAATCTTAAACTAACGGCTTAAACTAGTGGTAATGTTCATATGTATAAAAAAAGGGGTAAATATAATTATCTTAAACTTTTCGTTCAATATTGTAATAGATTATGGTAAGTATTAAGGTAAGTAGTAGATTAGTAGTATGAATGCATAATTAAGGTAAGTATACAATAATTTTAATAATTCAATATTTTATAATTTTTTATAATTCATTTTTTCTTAATTTTAATTTCAGGTTTAAATATACATATATATCTTGTCGCTTGACGCAACACCGGCCACCTTGACAGGATCAGATTCCTTCAATATCCAGTGGAAGGACAGCCAGTTTGTGGATGGGGCGCTTAATCGTGCCCGTCTTGGTTGCTACTTCTGCGACTCGCACCTTGCCGTCTTGCCCTTCGACGGTTGCGACGATTCGTCCTGTTACCCACTGCTGCGGTGGTGTGTTGTCTTCGTGTACGAGGACGAGGTCGCCGGGCTGCAGATTCCGTTTCGGGTGTAACCATTTGGTGCGCTCCTGAAGACCCGTCAGGTATGTTTTGGACCACTGTCGCCAAAACTGTTGCTTGAGACAGCAAACAAGTTGCCATCTCTCGCAGCAATGAATTGGGTCCATTGCTACCTGTGCTGGTGGGAGTGATCGCAGGGAGCACCCTATTAAGAGATGCGCCGGAGTTAACGCTTCGCCGTCGTTGGGGTCCTGAGTCAGAGGTGTTAGGGGCCGAGAATTGAGGATTGCTTCCACTTCGGCCAGCAGTGTTGATAGCTCCTCTACCGTGAGGAGCACGTTGCCGATTGCGCGAACGATTAGATGTTTGGCGGACTTCACCGCGGCCTCCCATAATCCGCCGAAGTGCGGCGCCCGCGGTGGTATAAAGGTGAAGCTGAACCCTTCGTCTGCGGCGAATCCCTTCAATTCCGTTGCCTGGGCCAGAAACGCCTCTTTCAGCTCGCGCAGCTTGTGATCGGCGCCGACGAAGTTGGTTGCGTTGTCGCTGAACATCTTCTGGGGCATTCCTCGGCGACCAATGAACCTTTTTAGGGCGAAAATAAATGAATTAGTTGACAGGTCTGAAACTAATTCTAAATGAACTGCTTTGGAAGTAAAGCAAACGAAAACTGCAATATATGTTTTTACGGGTGGTCGACCGCGTATTTTTAAAGTTGTGTATATCGGACCACAAAAATCTACGCCACATATAAGAAAAGGTCGTAGTGCTCGAAGTCTTTCGACTGGCAAATTTCCCATTATTTGGTTTTGCAACTTCGGCTTGTAATGAAAACAATGTATACAGTTTCTTACGGTTCTACTGCAAGCCTCTCGGGCATTAATTAGCCATATGCGTTCTCGAAGAAGCGCAACCAACGCTTTAGCTCCAGCGTGGTGATTTCGAATATGCAGGAACCGTAAATACGTTATAACGAAGTGCGAACTTTTATTTAATAAAAGCGGAAATTTGGCATCGTATGGGAGAGGTGCATTTAATAGGCGACCTCCTACTCGGATTAATTTGAATGAGAGCGACGTATCCGAGTACTCATGCAAAAACGGGTTGAGTTTTTGCAAGTTTGCGGGTAGGGTGGTACCTTTATGCAATTTTTGAATAACATCCGAAAATTCTGAATTTTGGACGACCTGTGCAATTTTTAGAAAACTCAAGTTTAGCTCTTCTGAAGTCAGATCCTGTCCCATGGAGGATTTTGGTGGTCGTCTTATCCATCGTAATATGTATGCGACCACACGAAGCAATTTTTTATGAGAAGAAAATTTTTCAATAAGGTCCAATATTGAATTTTTCTCAGTAGTTGAAATTAGTGTAAACGTATTTTTCTTCTTCTCTAATGCTTCGTCTTCTGGTGAGAGCTGGAAGTGGTTATTAAATGGCCATAATGCAGGGTCTTCTAAGAAGAACTGTGGACCGCCAAACCATATCGAATTATTCAATTCGTCCACGTTACAACCCCGAGACACTTGATCCGCAGGATTTTGTTTCGTTGGCACATGTCGCCTTCATCGGAGCCACTCTAGACTTTGCAGTAAGCAGCATGCATTTAATACCACTAGCGGATTGGCTTCGTATGTATATGCAGCATCCGTACGCCCTTATTGAGGCGTCGGAGAAGCCATGTATTTGGCAGATGGCACTCGACTCAACGTTTACGTAACGAGGAATGCTTATCGATGAGAGCTGCATTAGGTAGCCAGCTAGTGTCAAGGCGCAATGGAATCGACTCATCCCAATCTAGTTTTTGGATCCAAAGCTCTTGCAATAAGATTTTTGCTTTGGTAACTAGTGGGGCTAGTAATCCAAGAGGATCAAAAAGGCGAGCAGAAACTGACAATATATTTCTTTTAGTAGCTCGCAGATCATTAAAATTGTCATCTAAAACAAAGCGAAACAAATCCTCTTTCGGCAACCAATGGATTCCTAACGTTTTAGTGGAACTTTTGTCATTGAAGCTTAATGACTTTTCAGTGCAATCACTGTCGAAAAATTTAGGATGGTTCGAAAACCACTTCGTTAAGGTGAATCCTGCCGAGTTTAATATTTTATTTACCTCACTTCTCAAAAGATCTAGAGACTCAAAATTTTCGGACCCTGTTAATAAATCATCAACATAAAAGTCTCTTTTGATGGCCAATGAACCGAGTGGATATTTCATTGTATTGGCATCACTGAGCATTTGCAAACACCGTGTTGCGAGAAATGGAGCAGGCGCAGTGCCGTATGTTACGGTGTTAAGACGAAAAATTTGAATTTGCTCAGAAGGATGCTCTCTCCACACAATAAGCTGACAATTTCTGTCTTCTTCATGCATAATTATTTGACGGTACATTTTAGTAATGTCCGCTGTTAGTGCATACTTATGTAAGCGAAAACGAAGAAGAGTTGAGTATAACTCTTCTTGGATGGTTGGACCTACCATCAAAAGTTCATTCAACGCTATTTGAGTTGAAGATCGACTCGAGGCATCAAATACAACACGTAATTTGGTTGTTGTGCTCTCGGCCTTAAAACGCATTGATGCGGAATGAAGTAGTGTGGCTCACTCGGGATCTTATTGTTCGTTGGGCTCATGTGACCCAATGCTCTATATTCATTCATAAAGTCCAGATACATTTTACGAAGTTCTGGATCTTTTAATGTCCTTCTCTCCAGGGCCTGAAACCGCCGAACTGCGGTTTCATAGGAGTGACCGAGTAACTTACGGTCAGCTTTAAAAGGCATTCTTACTTGAAGCCGTCCTGAAGGCAATACTTGAGTTGTATTTACGAAAAAATTTTCACACTCTTGTTGCTCTGGTGTGAATTTAATGCCATTTGATTCTGAAGGTAATTCTTCTAGAGTCCAAAATTTTTGGACTACTGAATCTATTGACGTGAAGTCTTCTTCAGCTTGGCATAATGTGCTATGTAATCTGGGAGGAGAACTTAGATTGCTGACGTATTTGCCAGATACTATCCATCCTAAAAGGGTTTTCTGAAGTGTTGGTTGGTTAGGACCATTTTTAATTTGGCCAACAGCTAAAAGGTCGAAAAATGTTTCAGCACCCAATAGGATATCCACTTTTTTAGATTTATGGAATTCTGGATCCGCCAATTCAATATTGTGCGGAATTTTCCAGCCATTAACATTGATGTTATGGTCTGGATGATTTGCCGAAATGCATCGCATTACCCAGAATTCCGCCGAAAATTCAAAATTATTTAACCGCGACTTGACAAACGTGCTTAGTTTTGACCCCACTTTTGTATTGGAATTGCCAATTCCAATTACGCTTAAGGTTTTGTGCTGACGTCGAATCCGCAACTTTTGTGCCAAGTCCTCCGTCATAAAGTTGACCTGGGAGCCTGAGTCCAGCAAGGCTCTCGCAGGCAGGTAATCTCCGCAGCTGGTCCTCACTAGAATTACTGCTGTTGCCAACATGACCCGATCCGGCATACTGGCTGTATGCATGGCATGTGTGGTTGATGGTTGCGGATGAGGTGCAGCGGGGAAAGAGACTGGATATTGGTGCAACAGTGTGTGATGCGATCGATTGCACACACGACATCGATCCGCTCTGCATTTGGAAACTGTATGTCCCTTACGCAAGCAATTTATGCATAAGGGTACCGATTTGACAAACTCGAACCTCTGCTGCACCGGAAGCGCCTTGAAAGTGGGGCAGGCAGTCAAATAGTGGTCCTTAGATTTGCACTGCTGACAAAGAGGCTGCCTCGTATTTGCTGCCACTAGCGCTGATTTGGTCCTGTCCATATGTTGTTGTTTCCCATGACTCGCACTGCTTGTTGGTATGGGCTTCGTCCTTGAATTTGATGCTCCTTCCGCTGATAGCTGCTGGAATCTTCGATTTAGGGTGGCTTCACATTCTTTCCACAGTGGCAGCTTGTCATAATCCAGCTGTTCCTCCCATTTGGATCTGGTAGCTGAGTCGACCTTTGTCATCACTATGTGTATAATAATAGCGTTTGTTATATGTTTCTCATCGCCCAGCGATAGCAATGAGTCATACACCGCTGACACTTCGTCAATCATGGATCGCAATGAAGGAGCGGATGGCTTTGGGATGGTTGGCAGCTCAAAAAGTTTAGATATTGTATTGAAGAATATCAAACATTTATTATCATAAACTTTTTTGAGACTTGCCAACGCTTTCGGGTAATTTTCATCCGACATCTGAAACGCTTTAACTGTTCCCAAAGCCTCTCCAGATAGACAATTTACCAAATGGTTAAATTTTTCTATGTCTGGGATGTTTGGATCATTATGAACCAAGCTCTCGAACAAACTCATAAAATTTTTGAATTCGGAATATTCTCCCTTGAATTTCGGCAAATTCATTTTAGGGAGCCTTGAGCTGTGAGAAGCTACAAAAGATGTTTCGGCAATTGACGTTCTATTTTTGGCTAAAATATTTTTAATTATTGATTTCGTTTCAACAATTATGTCCTCTAACTCCCCTCGGGCCATGTCGTCTTCATCAATTTCTTCAATGTTAGATTGGCATTTCATTAGCTTCTCACTATGTGAATTTAATATGTCCAGCCGACATTCCAATTCAATTGGATCTAACGACATAGTTTTTTCTAAAAGGCCCGTCTTTATTCGCAAAATACTATTTTTCGCCACCGTCCTTTGACGCTTTAACGACTTTAAGTCGATCAACTCCTTACTTGGAGAGAGGTTGGCGATAGTTGGCTTTGGCTTGCTCATTTTTCTTGTTTAAATTAAATTTCCGAAAAAGAGACTATAAAGTTTGGCAACAAATATATTAGGAATCGACAACGAAAACGAAAATATATATATATATCGATTCCCAAATATACGAAAGCCAAACTAATATGCAATAAAAGTTGGCAACAAATATATTTGGAATCGGTTACGAAAACGAAAAAAAAAATAATATCGATTCCCAAGTATACGAAAGCCAAACCAATAAATGCGCAAAATGAGCAATAGCACAATAAAGTAATTTAATCGGAAAATGTCCGAACGAAAATCGACAAAAATTGCGAAAAAACGACCGATAATCGGAAAACAGATCGAAAAAATTGCAAAAAAAAATATAATAATTCAATTTTGTAATTAAGAATTTTTCACCTTTATTTTAAAATAAAGGGCTACCGCAAAATCCCAAAATCCCTTGATTCACTTTAAATTTATACATTTAGATATAAACATACGTGGGGTTCAAATATATCGATTGTATAGTATATAATATATGTATATATTGTTATATATGTATGTATGTCAATATAGTGAACAAAAAGGGAGAGCCAAAAACTGAAAGTGTGCACTTTGTTGTTTATTTGAATTTTCGTTTGTTTGCACCACTTTCAATAATCCGCACTCGTTACCTGGTGCGTCGGCTGTTTGCCGGCGCTCACTTCCCTTTTGCATATGATGCAGTTGCAGCGCATTCCCACGACGGTCAGCAGCAGCGATAATGTTGGCGTAGATGCAGCGGCAGCGATGGCGTTGACGTAGACGTAGCAGCGGCGATGATAGCGTTGACGCAGCGGCAATGTTGGTGGTGACGTAGACGTTAGTGGAGATGTAGCAGCACTGGAGACGAAAATGTTGAAACGTTACGTTATGTGTTCCTCTATTGCGGAACTTTTGACACAACGGACACTTAGCGGCAATTGCAGTTTTAGCGTTTTTTTTTTTTGTTTAAATTAGCGTTAGACCGGCACTTTGATTTTGATAATTATTATTTTTGTCACGGTACTTTTAGCCAAAACTGTTCAAACGCTTTGGTAGAAAAAAAACACAGCCTCCCCTTCCTTATGCACAAAATATACTTGTATGTATTTTTTGCTTGTTTCTTTTTCGGTTGACTACACTCTTTCTTTAATTTGTCAATATCAACTACACTGCACACGTTTCTTCTTCCTTTATTTTTTTTTTTGCTTTAGAAATTTGGTAGCACAGGTAATTTTTTGCACACACTCTTTATCACGTATGTATGTATCCAATTTTGTATTTATGTGTATTATTTTTAAATGTAATTTTCCTCTCTTTTTTTCACTTATTTTTAAAGATTTGCCGCTGTACATAAAACTTCACTCACTTGAACGTCGATATAAAATATGTATTTAAATTATCTTCCGCTTATATAGGGAACACTGCACTTTTAAAGGAACACCTTCACTTTATATGCATATGTATGTATGTACGTACGTATAACTTTTTGTATTTATGTTTGTATATATTTTGCTTTTTCAGCCCTTTTTATTTTTTAATGTGTTTAAATATATCACACGAGAGTTATATTTATTTTTTATATTTTTTCACCACTTTCACTTAGCCGAACCACGAAAACCGAGAGCCGAAAGGAATTCAACACAGGTAATTGGTTTGAAATGTTAATTAATGCACTTTTTTTTTTTTTAAATGTATTTTAGTTTTAACTTTTTAATTACGCACTTGTCCCTGCTCGGGCGCCATGAAAAATTCTCAAGCGTTTTTGAGAAGCGAAAAGTAGTTAGGGATGCGCAATTCTAAATAACACTCCAATTACCTGTTGCGAGAATGACTTAATAATCACGAGTGACGAAAAAAGCGTGCGTTTGGTTCAAAGATTCGATTACAATAGAAAGTTCTTTATTTCTTCATTTAGTTGCTTAGCCTAAATCTTAAACTAACGGCATATATGCATAAAAAAGGGGTAAATATAATTATCTTCAACTTTTCGTTCAATATTGTAATAGATTATGGTAAGTATTAAGGTAAGTAGTAGATTAGTAGTATGAATGCATAATTAAGGTAAGTATACAATAATTTAAATAATTCAATATTTTATAATTTTTTATAATTCATTTTTTCTTAATTTTAATTTCAGGTTTAAATATACATATATCTTGTCGCTTGACGCAACACATGCTTATGTGTATACTTCATTATATATGTATGTATGTATGTAAATAACAAACTATCATAATACATTAACGAAATTAAATATATTACAATAGTGATAAATGTACATAAATCATATATTTTATCAATTAAAACTTATATTCACATGTATCATGAGCATATGTGTTTATGTTCGCTTTCGCGAATTCAAATCACATTATCTTCTCTTCTTAATTTGCGTAGACACTGCTTACGCGATTATAGCCGAGTTAACAACAGCGCGCCAGTCGTTTCTTCTTTTGCCTACGTGTCGCCAATTGGATATTCCAAGCGTAGCCAGGTCCTTCTCCACTTGGTCCTTCCGACGGAGTAAAGGTCTTCCTCTCCCTCTGCTTCCCCCGGCGGGTACAGCGTCGAATACTTTCAGAGCTGGAATGTTTTCGTCCATTCGGACAACATGACCTAGCCAGCGTAGCCGCTGTCTTTTAATTCGCTGAACTATGTCAATGTCGTCGTATATTTCGTACAGCTCATCGTTCCATCGAATGCGATATTCGCCGTGGCCAACGCGCAAAGGACCATTAATCTTTCGCAGAACTTTCCTCTTGAAAACTCGCAACGTTGACTCATCAGTTGTTCTCATCGTCCAACCCTCTGCACCATATAGCAGGACGGGAATTATAAGTGATTTATAGAGTTTGGTTTTTGTTTGTCGAGAGAGAACGTTACTTCTCAATCGCCTACTCAGTCCGAAGTAGCACCTGTTGGCAAGAGTTATCCTGCGTTGGATTTCTAGGCTGACATTGTTGGTGGTGTTTACGCTGGTTCCAAGATAGATGAAATTATCTACAACTTCAAAGTTATGACTGTCAACAGTGGCGTGAGTGCCAAGTCGCGAGTGCGACGACTGTTTATTTGATGACAGGAGATATTTCGTCTTGCCCTCGTTCACTGCCAAACCCATTTCTTTTGCTTCCTTGTCCAGTCTGGAGAAAGCAGAACTAGAAAAATCATATTATCACTTATCAGTAATAACATGTGCGCGCTGCTCATATGTAAATATTTAAATATGTTCGCATGACATTGGCACACAAATAATGCATACACAAACTTACCTACAGATATGCGTACACATGTAGATATGTCACCCGCAAAAATTACAAACATTGTTCTAGAAAAACAGCAATTGTCTCAAATAGCATCAGCTGCGACACAAGTCAATATGGCAGCCAAACAGCCGATGCCCAAATTTTTAGAAAAACACACAACAACAACATTTACATTCATGAACGAGCATGTCTTTTCTTACAAGTGTCTTTTCGCGACGGTGACAAAAGCTAGAAATCATAAATTGAACAACTTTCTGATGTTTCTTCACAGAAAGAAGTGAGAAAAGTGGCAACATAGCTGTTGTCGATTTATAATATTTGTCAATTCTAAAATATTTTTCCGTGGCTGGCAAAAATCTGCGTTGATATGTATGCACGCTCATACATACATATAATGGGTTGTCAAAAAAGTCTTGAGGTATTTTTATTGAAATTGAAATTAATTTTTGATGACTCATGCCTAGCTCCTGACCGATGCTACGGCTGCTACTATGCCGGTCTCTTTCGACCAATTCAGCGATTTTATCGCAATATTCGACGACAGGCCTTCCGGAGCGTGGCGCATCTTCGACCACCTCTACACTAGAACGAAAACGTTGAAACCATCGTTGTGCGGTGGAAATGGAAACTGTATCGGGTCCATAAACTGCACAAATTTTATTGGCGGCTTGAGATGCATTGCCTTTATCGTAGTAGTATTGTAAAATATGCCGTATTTTCTCATTATTTTGCTCCATGTTTGCGACGCTATAACTCATGTACGACTTAAAAGAAACGACAATCAATCAAACACGTGTTAGCGCGTGAAATGAGCTTTCCAAAAAGATCTAGCATGATCCGATGCGACGAATAAAACTATTATTTGCGCGAACCTAGCAGTATTACTCTTGTTGCGAAATTAATTGAAATTGTAGGTACTAACAATTTTCATATAGTGCCTTTGAAAAAAGGCAATATTGACGAAACAATAATCCAGTCCTACACTGAAAAAAGCTTTATGGAAATCGTCAAATTTTTGTCAAATAAAAACAAGAATTATTATTCGTATCAACTGAAGGGCTCTAAGGGCCTAGTTGTTGTAACTAAGGGTATAGAGTCCGCCGTAGACTCTAGTGAAGTCATAGAAGCATTGGAAGAATGCGGTTTTGGTATTAAAACTGTTGTAAATATATTTAATAGAAACAAAGTACCACAGCCAATGTTTAAAATTGAATTGTTGCCGAACTCGAATCAACCTAAAAAAAAATGAGACCCATTCTATATATAATTTGAAATATTTGCTGCATCGTACAGTAACTGTTGAAGAACCACATAAAAGAAACGGTCCGGTTCAATGTACTAACTGCCAAAAATATTGGCATACTAAATCATATTGCACTCTCCGGAGTGTTTGTGTGGTATGTGGTAATTTACCCACTTCAAAATGCACCCTTAAGAAAGGAGAATTAAATAAAAAATGCAGCAATTGTGGAGGGAATCACACTGCTAACTACAGGAGTTTTCCTGTATATAAAGATTTGAAATCGAAGTTGTCACAGGGCATTCAAGCACGTCGTAACCAAATGTTACAAGCACCCCGCAACCTCAGAGAAAAGTTCAAACCCTCTTACTTCTATCAATAATAATATGATAGAAAGCTATACAAATGTGGTGAAATGCAACACTGTGCAGGTATTGAAACTATGATTATAAATCTTACACAGTGTATGACACAATTTATGACTAGCATGCAAAACATGATCCAAGATTTAATAAAATCACAAAATCAAATGCTTCAAAATTTATTAAGTAAAAAATGAGTTTACTTAATATCTGTATATGGAATGCTAACGGTGTTAACCAACATAAATTAGAGATTATTAGATTTCTGTTTGAAAAAATATTTATTTATTTTATTTTTATTTATAGTAATTCATATAACAAAAAGAGTTTAATTATATACATACATAAACGCAGCACTGGCTTCGAGGCCTTCAGCCGTCTTGTAATTATAACTAGGTGAAAAATTCTATTTGCTAAGGGTTAGTAAAGATGTAAGTTGCTTAAATATATTTTAACAAATCGTTGGTTTTTAAGAATCTATATACAATCATCACGTTTTTTTCTGAAGGTTCACTTAGTAGTTTTATGAGATCAATGTTGCCAGAGTTGTGGGCTGTTGGGTGAAGCATCGGACAGAGTGTGAGTAAGTGTTTGATAGAAGCGGTGTCATCGCAAAGGGGGCAAATGGATGGGATTTTACCCGATAGTAAGTGGGCGTGTGTTATAATAGTGTGTCCAATCCTTAATCGAGTATATGTCTTCATTGCGCTAGTTGGAACTGTTGACGAGTAGATTATACGATTTCTGGCTGGGTTTATGACGGCGTAGTGATGTTTAAATGTTTTCCATTCGCTTGCGTTTTTTTGATGCCTTTTGTGCTTAATAAGGTTAAGAATGTCTTGCTTGGATGAGACGTAATATGTTAAGGCAGGAGTCCTGGCTACATTTTTCGCAGCGAGGTCTGCAAAGTGGTTGCCTGTAATACCAGCATGGCCAGGGATCCACATTACTTGGATTTTCTGAGGGGCACCAATGACCGCGTCCCTGATAACCTCTATTATGGGATTGCGATTGGAAGGAGACGTTATTGCAGACATACACGATTTGCTGTCTGTACAGATGAGGAACTTTCCTTTAGTCTTTTTTGCGTAATTAACTGCATGAAGGATAGCAGATCCTTCAGCGGTAAATACAGAGCTCGTTGAGGGAAGAAGCCAATTGCAAATAATTTCTCCTGTGGCAGTGACAACTGCTAACGAAGTGGAATCGATGGACTTGGAGCCATCCGTAAACAATAGCTTCCAGCCTTTGTTTGTGTAATTAGATTCCAGTTCAGCAAAGGTTTGTTGAAAGACTTCGTTTGGTGGGTTTTGCTTGGACAAAAACATAAGCTTATTCTGTAGTATTTTATCATTGATCAGACAGGGAGGATGTCGAGTGGTGAATTTGCGTGTTGCGTTACGTAAAATATTATTTTCTGCAGCGAAACTTAAGCATCTCGAAATAGCTGATTGTATTCTTGGAATTTTTCTTTTTTTCGTGGCATGGGTGATAGTTGTATTTAGTAATGGGTTGGTGTTCTCAGCCGTTTTCGCAAGAATTTGAAGCGAAGAATCTATAATTTTATTTTGAATAGTTGGTAAACCAGATTCAGCCATTATCGTTTTTATTGGCGAGGTTGGAAAGGCCCGGAGACTTCGCCGTATTGCGCAATGGTAAGGTGCATTTAAAAGGATGATCCTGCTTTTGGAGCAATTGCCATAGATGGGGAGCCCATAATCTATTTTTGAAGTTAGCAAAGCTCTGACAACATTGACTAGTGTGTTCGGATGAATAAATGAATGCTTAGACGAGAGATATTTAACAATATTTAATCGTGACATTAACGAATTTCTGAAATATTTACAGTGAGCATTAAAATTATAATTAGAGTCAAAAATTAATCCTAGTATTTTCAGCTGTGTTTTACATTCGATGTTAGTTTGGTTGTGAGTTAGTGAAATACCGTTGCAATTTTGCTTCCTACATACATGAATGATATGTGTTTTGTCTAAGGAAAGTGAAGCACCAGACTCCAGTGACCAAGTCTCAATTCTGGCGAGTATATTAGTAAATAAGGATTGAGCTAAATTAACGTCAGATACTTTTGTGTAGATTAGGACATCGTCAGCATAGATCTGGTGCTCAACTCCTTTGTAATTTATTATCATCCTACTAATATCATCGAAAGCAATGATAAAAAGGAGGGCTGAAAGAGGTGAGCCTTGCGGCGTACCATTAGAAAGCGGGAGTGTTGAAGAAAGAAAACCATTTACGTTGACTTTGAGTTTTCTGTTTGTGAGAAAGTTAGTAATAAAACGTATCATATTCTGGCCTATTTTCCATTTTCTAAGTTGTCGGATAATAATATGGGCTCCAATTTTGTCGAAAGCTCTGTGAAAGTCCAGAGATAGTACGGACACGTGGTTTTTGCTGGACAAAGCGTTAGTAATGAAGTAGTCTAGTTGGATTAAAGCATCTAACGTGCCTTGACCTTTTTTGTAGGCGACTTGACTCGGTGATATGAACTTGTTTCGCTGAGCATACCACATCAAGCGGTTAGCCACGATCTTTCCCAAAATTTTGCCCACACATGGAAGGAGGGAAATCGGCCTATAGTTAGCAAGTTCATCTTAGGATTTGTGTGGTTTAAGTATTGGTATAACACAGGATGTTTTCCAAAATTGGGGGTAGACACCAGTATTGAAGATTTTGTTATAAAGCTTTACCAATCGGAGCTTGAGACTTTTTGGCATATGTCTGATAATTGGATAAGAAATTTTATCTTGCCCCGGGGACTTACCCTTAACGGTAGATGCAACGAACTCGAATTCAGACAGTGAAATGCTGGTTTCTATTTGTTTAGCAGAAAAAGAAAGAGGGGACAGAGTAGGAAGTGTCGGACAGTGTGGTGGTTTTAGAGGTTTGAAACTGTGTGCTGAATGAAATATCTGAGCTTGTTTCAGAATAGTGGTTTGCAAATAACTCGGAAATATCGGATGGATTGGTTACCAAACCTGTTGGCCCCTTTACGCATTGAATGGTTAGATTTCTAGGCACTCCAGAAAGTTTTTTTAAAGCGATCAATATTAACTTAGGACTGACGAAGAATTAATTTTGCTTGTGAAATCCTGAAAACATTTACGCTTGGCCTGTTTCGCGGAACGACGGAAAAGAGCATTGGCTTTCCTAAAAGATATTAAGTTGACTAGTGATCGAGCGCGTTTGTATTCATACCAAGTTGTGTGTTTTTTTGCCCGCAATTCAGCGATTTCTTTATTCCACCAAGGAACACTCTTTGAACTTGCTGTTGGCTTTGTATGAGGAATGCTAACATTCGCTGCTGAACGGATAATTTTTGTTAACCTCTCACTTTCTTGGTTAGGGTTGTCAGATATTGGGGTATTATTGCCATTTATCTCGCAATGTGTCTGAAACTTCTCCCAATCAGCGTAATCAGTTTTGAATACCTTATTTATTTTGTGGTTTTTAGTTGTTGAACCTAGGAGCAATTTTAGTACAATGGGGAAGTGATCGCTTCCATGCAGGTGATCGAGTATACTCCATTCGCACTCTGTGGCAAGTGTGTCGGTCATTGTAAGATCTACATGGGAAAAGTGGAGTGAGTGGAAAAGTGTGTCGCGGATCCGTTATTCAAACATATTAAATTAGAGGAAAGTAAAGCGTCTTCAATGCATTTGCCCCTCTTGTTGGCTATTGAAGAGCCCCATAGTGGACTCCATGCATTAAAATCACCAGCGAAAATTAAAGGAGTAGAAGCTTGGTTGATTAATTGCAGGATGTCTGTACTGGTAAAATGTTCCTCTGGTGCAATATAGGTGCAGATAATGGTGATTTTTTTAACTAAGGTAATTTCGATCGACATAGACAGCAAGTTGGATTGAATGGCATTAATTTTGTGTGGAATATCTCTTCTTATGAGAATCGCAATACCTCTTTTACCTGTGCTAATATGTGGAAGATTGTGAAACATGCCAATGTACTGCTTAGGAGTAAAAGCCGACAAGTTAAAAGAGATGTGAGTTTCATTTAAGAGTATAATAGCTGGGGCATGATCTTGTATTAATAATTGAAGCTCATTGTAATTATTAGTGTAGCCGTTTAAATTCCATTGCAATAATGGAATCATAAGATCTATGTAGGAAAAAAAGAAAAAGGGAAACAGAAGAGAGCTAGAATATCAACTCGTATGAGCAGTCAGTTGAAGCTGAGTGTCACCAATTGAGTACTAGTTCAAAAGAGAGTAAAAGCTAAGCGTATTTATTCAGAGTCAATTTCTTTTTGTTCAGTATGTTGAGTAGAGCATTGGTTATCGTTGGAATTGAGGCTTGTTGGGTACAGTTGTCGCTGATATTTTTAGCTGAATGTGAGACGTTGTTGTAGTCTGAAGTGATCGATGCAGGCTTGTTGATGGAAATATGTTTGTTGTTGGCGTTTGATAAGTGATTTTTTCTAGTTAAAGAGTTTATTGATGAGTTGGGTGCAGAGGTGACCTCTGCGTTTTGTTTTGATGTACTAGGCAAGTCATTGTCGGCAATTCTTTGAGTATTTTTTGATTTTGTGGAATTGTTGATGGCTGAAATTTTTGTTGGTGTGTTGGATACAGAGGATACCTCTTTTGTAGGTTGAAGCACATGTGCAAAGCTAGCAGTGAGGGAAGGGAGGGAAGTATTTTATCTATACTTTTTAAGGGCTTCGTGCATACTGCACTTTTCTAGTGTCTTTATTTTTAAAATTTCTTTGGTTTGCATATTACACGTATAGTCCGAAGAACGATGCTCGCCAGAACAATTCGCACACATAACTCGGATGCAGTCATTATCGTGTGGAGAAGGGAAATTACAAATTTCGCATGTTGGGGAACCCTTACAATGTTTTTGCGTATGACCCAATTTTTGGCATGACCTGCAGCGCATTGGATTAGGCACGTAGGGTCGCACAGAGGTCATCCTCCATGCGATGTTTATTTTGTTTGGAAGGGAATAACTGTTGAATGATATTAGCATAACACCAGTAGGCTTTATAACACCTTCAACTTTGCGAGTGAACTTATAAACCGCGGAAACTTCGTAAGAATTCAGTCCTTCTATTATTTCGCTTTCAGGCACATCGTTTAAAAACGGTGCATAAATGGTGCCTTTGTTACAATTAAGATGTTGATGATAGCTAGCGCTAACAGCGCCAATGTTGAAAAGATATTTCGTTTTTACAAACTTTTCTGCTACTTGCTTATTTTTCACTAGCAGTAATAGGCTGCCGTCGCGTAATTCACTAATTTTGTTTATAGCTTTGCTCACGGTAAGTAAGGCATTGTAAACACGAAAACAAGAAACCTTCGAAAGGGGTCTAGAATTCTCGTCGGATTTAATCACAATATACTTTGGGTCATCACTTTTTATTGGCGGTAAGTCAGGAAAAGCATTTTGCAGTTTTTGATACGATTTTTTACGTTTTGGTTGGGGACCTTGGGCCAGCGCAGCAAACCTGTTGTCCCCGAACTGGAAGCCCGCCGGGGGCATAGTGGAAAAATTATAATACACTGATATAAGTATTGGATTATATTTCTCACTTAAAATAAGTATTAATCGCGTTACTTAAGTAAGCAGACCGTAGTGCAAAAAAAAGGAACACCAAAAGAGAGCTATATGAATAGCTATAAACTCAGAGAAAGACGCTAACTCAACTGGTCAGTGCGAGGTTTAGTCGGTGACTGTGTGAAAAAAAAAACAAACAAAAAAAAAATATATATATATACAGATGTAATGCTTATATGTATTAGAAACTCATTTAACAAATAAAAATAATTTCAATATACCGGGATTTAGACTCTATGTCACAAATCATACGGATGGAAAAGCGCATGGTGGCCATGCATTGTTGATTTGAAATCGTTTAAACCACTATGCTCTAGAATCTCATGCTATTCCACAGTTACAAGCTACAACAATATCACTAAAAAATCGGGGTTGTGTGAAATACCAGACTTAATACATTTTGCTGTAGTCAAAAATATAGATAGCTCGCTTATGACAGTCGATACATGTACAGACTTATCATCTGATCATTCTCCTGTACTAATAAAGTTATACAAACAGCCCATGATATTTGAGCCAAAAGTTCCTCTAATATCACATAAAACTAACTGGTTGAAGTATATAAAGTATATCAGCAGCCACATCAATATTGATTACAAAATAAATACAGGATAAGATATTGCTGAAAATATAAGAGAATTTAATGACGTAATAACTAATGCAGTGTTGCCAATACACACCAAAAAGAAACAATAAACCAGTTGGATTTAGAAAGATCACCAATAATGAAATAGAGAAACTTGTACATAAATGAGAAAAGGTGTGAATGGCAGTTAAATCGCTCCTTTTCAACTCTGCTCTACGAAAGTTAAAAAAAGCGCTTAAACTTGAGGAAGAACGCAACACTGAAAATTATATAAAAAAAACTGTGTCCAAATTCTAGCAAGCAAAATTCCCTTTGGAAAGGCCAAAAGTCTTTCAAGCCACCAGTAGATTCCAACATGTCTCTAAGACAGATGAATGGTAATTGAGCACATAGTGATGAGGATAAGGTAAATTGCTTTGCAAATCACCTAGAAAAGGTACTTCAACCCAATTTCCCAAAAAACAACTTTAAGTTGCCAACCTTGCCCAATACCGCAAACGAGTCGCTTGTGTCTATTAGGTCTTCTACTTCTGAAGTTACTAGAATAATAAAAGAACTTAACCTAAAAAAGTCACCAGGATATGATAATATTACCCCAAAAATACTAATTGACTTACCAAACATTGCCGTAAAAGTGCTCTCTTTGCTCTTCAATGCAATTCTTAATCTCGGATACTATCCTAATTCATGGAAAATGTCGCAGATTATCTTGATAGATAAACCTGGGAAAGACTTAACACAGCCGTCTTTATACAGACCAATCAGTCTTCTACCCTGTATTTTTAAAATATTCGAAAAAGTGTTGCTATCAAAGATGTTTCCTTTCCTCCACGAAAGTAATATAATACCAACGCACCGATTCGGGTTTCGTGAAAAACATAGCACGATAGTGCAAGTAAATAGAATTACTAACGAAATAAGAAAAGCATTTGAGCACAGGGAGTACTGTTCAGCTATATTTCTAGACGTGGCTCAGGCATTTGATAAGGTGAAGATTAAAAATATTCTACCTTTAGAATTGTATGTATAAAACATTGGAGTCTTATTTAAGGAATAGAAAATTTATGGTAAAAGTGGGGGGCTTCGCAGCTAATGAACGACAGATAAGAGCTGGTGTACCCCAGGGCAGTGTTTTAGGCCCAACACTATACATCTTCTATCGGGTGATTTTTTCGAGGTTAGGATTTTCATGCATTAGTATTTGACAGATCACGTGGGATTTCAGACATGGTGTCAAAGAGAAAGATGCTCAGTATGCTTTGACATTTCATCATGAATAGACTTACTAACGAGCAACGCTTGCAAATCATTGAATTTTATTACCAAAATCAGTGTTCGGTTCGAAATGTGTTTCGCGCTTTACGTCCGATTTATGGTCTACATAATCGACCAAGTGAGCAAACAATTAATGCGATTGTGACCAAGTTTCGCACTCAGTTTACTTTATTGGACATTAAACCAACCACACGAATGCGTACAGTGCGTACAGAAGAGAATATTGCGTCTGTTTCTGAGAGTGTGGCTGAAGACCGTGAAATGTCGATTCGTCGCCGTTCGCAGCAATTGGGTTTGTGTTATTCGACCACATGGAAGATTTTACGCAAAGATCTTGGTGTAAAACCGTATAAAATACAGCTCGTGCAAGAACTGAAGCCGAACGATCTGCCACAACGTCGAATTTTCAGTGAATGGGCCCTAGAAAAGTTGGCAGAAAATCCGCTTTTTTATCGACAAATTTTGTTCAGCGATGAGGCTCATTTCTGGTTGAATGGCTACGTAAATAAGCAACGCCTTTAGACTATTTTTTGTGGGGCTACGTCAAGTCTAAAGTCTACAGAAATAAGCCAGCAACTATTCCAGCTTTGGAAGACAACATTTCCGAAGAAATTCGGGCTATTCCGGCCGAAATGCTCGAAAAAGTTGCCCAAAATTGGACTTTCCGAATGGACCACCTAAGACGCAGCCGCGGTCAACATTTAAATGAAATTATCTTCAAAAAGTAAATGTCATGAACCAATCTAACGTTTCAAATAAAGAACCGATGAGATTTTGCAAATTTTATGCGTTTTTTTTTAAAAAAAAGTTATCAAGCTCTTAAAAAATCACCCGATACATATCTAGTAAAATAACTTGCATGAAGATAAGAGCTGCAAATTTAAATTGGCTATTAAATAAAAACTCTAAACTTAGCCTAGACAACAAATTGCTGTTATATAATGCGGTCATAAAGCATTCAACTGTGGGGTACGACCTGTGAATCTAATATTGATATAATACAAAGGTTCCAATCAAAAATGCTTAGATCAATCACGTGTTCACCATGGTACATGCGTAATGAAAATATCCATAAACACCTTGGTATTTCTATGGTAAAGAAGGAAGTAGAAGACAGCAGAATTAAATATATATCTAAACTCCGAGATCACCTTACATTCTTGCGATCAAAAATGCCTTAAAAGAAAAGATATACCCGCGTACTAAGGAGCAATGTATACCAAAACGGCTCAATCACTTGCTTGAGCGTGTCTAGTTTTTAAATAGATTTAAGATTTTATAACTTATTGTTAGGCTTTTAAACAATAAGCAGATTCAATGAATAAAAAGATATTGAAAAAAAAAACATTTTAATCACTAGCGATCAAATACACATGTAGGTATATTAGAGCGATTCAAAAAAATTTTTTTTTTTTTCGTTTGGTACTCGGAAAAATAGGTTCCTAGACACCTCTAAGAAAGCCTCTCGAAACATGAGTTTTTAATTGTAACGGGAAGGTCCTGCTACATACCTCCTCCTAGTTTTTTATTTTTTCTTATTATCAGATAGAAAAATTTATATCTTGCTTCCAACTACTTGAAAAAATATCTTGTTTCTTTGATTTTGTAGGAAATTGAATGCTCTACAAAAAAGGTCTACAATGATTTTTTCGTAAAGCCAAACGTTTAAAAGATATTAACAGTTAAAGTTTGATTATTTTTGGGCAAATTTTTTATTTCTTATGAATTTTATAACTCAATGAAAAAAAAATATTATTATCTATAATGGAAATTCAATCGAGTACATACATACATACAACAAATGTATGTACATATATATGTATGTACGTACTCGATTGGGAATTCCATCCATGTTTACGCATCGAAGAGTTGTAACATGCCTAGATGTTCAAAGCTGACACATATTTTGCCACACGTGATTCAAATCAATCTAGCAGAAAATTGTTTTGTTTGCTGTACTCGTAGATTTACTCGTAGTTTACCCGTAGTTTCACATCGATTCAAACAATCATCGCAACGCTATGGACTGACATGATACGATTGGAATCGAAGCCAGCCATATCGTTTACTCGATCGTGATTGCCGAAGAACAGATTGTTCGTGTGGCATCAAATCAGTTGACGCTGGAGGGTACTCCAATTGATCAACAATGTTGTCTTTGATGAACTGAATTGATTTTATTGTGTTATTGGCACGAGTGTTTGTTCTAATTTAATCATACTCGTTGCATCTCTCTGAGCCGGATTCACCGCGATACCAAAATATTTGACCATGTTGATCATTTCCACCTCTCTGCCCCTAAGTGTAAGTTTCCTGAGGCCGGTCAGGGACCTACGTATAGTGAGCGGGACGATGGTCGTCTTGGAGGGGTTGATGTTCAGCTCAACCTTACTGCACCATCGCTTAAACCTCTTTGTATTAGGTCGAAGAGAGTGTCATCAAATTTACCTCTGGCTGTAATAACAATTTCATCCGCGTAACCTTGCGGATCCCATTATCAGTTGGCAATACTAGTATGTCGACCACGACCAGGCTTCACAACAGAGGGATAACACCCTACACTGTGGGCAAGTGTACCGAGGCGAATCATCGTGTCTCCAACTGTGGTCTCAGCTATCCTGGTGCGCTTCTATCCGTCTGCGCACCGATGCTGCACAATCCTTTTCTCCCATAGCATCATTTCACCCCTTCAAGCGAACGCTCTATCTCCGAAGTTAGCTGGTACAAAGCAGTATTGGTTAATCTACCTGCCTGCATGCTGGTTTACATGCATGGTTGCAATTTTGCGCGCCTTCGACGTTATTTTATAATCCACGATCTTTTCCATACTTTGTAGTAAAAAAGAGCTTAGACCTTCGTGGTCCTCCATACTTCAGGGATATACGCCAGTGCGAGGCATGAGGGATAGTCGAACAAGTTCTGTTGTAACAGTGCTGGAAAGATACCGTCCACCCCCGGAGACTTGAATTTCTCGAACGAAGCCATAGCCTACTTGATTGAGTCAACAGTAAACATTGCCTTACGACTACCCAATCTAAGCGAGATGGCTTATGTTCGACTATGGGTAGACACTGATCTTCTTGAATTGTTCCCGGAAAGTGCGCCCCTAGAAGTGCAGTGGCCTTTTTTTCTTTGCTGGCCGGTTAGGTCCAGTCGCATCTTTTGATCGCCAATACTGTGTCAGTCTTGCCTCTAGCCAGAGCCTTTTGCAGCCTAGCTGCTTCGGCAGTAAAGGTGATGTTTTCGCAGAACTTCCTACAGCTTGGCTGGTTTTCAGACCAAATACCTTGTTATATGAGGTTAGGTTGTATTTATATTCCTCCCAAATCCCCGTATGTTTCGTAGAATTGAAGAGCCTACGTACATTTTTCCTAAGATCTTCGAGTCTGCTTGACCACCAGGGACAGTTGCGACTATAGGTGGTCTTCTTTAGGATGCAGCTGTAGTAGGACGCGTCTGCGATGGACTGGATTAGCGTAGATAATCAGTTTACCAGTCTTGAACCACTTCTATCAGACTGCCCCTCCCCGCTCACATTCGTTCTGAGCACAAACCGGAAAGTATCCCAGTTTGCATTCCGGAGATTACGTATAGGAGAGTGTTACTTGACATCCACTTTTAGCCCTAACCTTATGATCCGATACTCCGATGACCCCTCTCCATTGTGAAATCATTTCATTCATTCACTGATTACTCAAAGTTATGGCGAGGACCTCCCTCCTACATAGAGTGACGAAAATTTGTCCACAACCAACAGTATCTATATTTAGGTTATTACTGATTATATCCTCTAAGATGAACTCACCTCGTGCGTTACAGTCCGTACTGCCCCATTCCGTGTAATGGGCGTTCGCATCAGAACCTTAGATCAGAAGCAGTTTGTGTCGCCTGCAGTGACTCACCAGTCTGTGCACAGCCTCTGGGTGTCATGTGGATGCCTCTCCCGGGAAGTAAGCTGCAGCGAGGACGAAGCCTTCTCTTTCGCTCTCGCTAGCGTACACAACCTTTAGGTCCTGTGTCAGGAACTCTGAAATACAAAAGAAATCAATATTGTCCTAAGCTAAAATACAAGTTCTAGGTCTCTCGGTAGATAGATCTCAGATTACCTTGTTGGCATTAGTCGTTAGGCCTATGACATCCTCTTTGTAGACCCAAAGTCCTTGGATCATCACCTGGGCAACTTCCACTTTGACGGTCACTATTAGATCGGTTTAATAAGGAGCTCGTCTCCATTTCCGTCGTCGTCAGCGCTGCCATCCATTGGGTCCCCTAGTCCCCCAAAAAATTATTCCGTAGAGGGTAGCTCTTCTCCTTGTACGCTTGCCTTCATGCCAGGGACTTCCAGCGTCACTGCAGTCGCCGCCTGTTAGCGCTGAGATGAATGGCATCTCATCCGCCTGCTCTTTTCTGTAGGCCTCATGAACACGAACTGAACCTGTAGTTCAGGCGGTACTGCTACTGACTACAAGCCAGGCTGAGGTGATAAGGCCCCCGATAGGTGCGCCGTCTCTCCTCCACCCGGGGCGAGCGAGCACCATCAAGGCTCCCGCCAGTAGGCTCAGCTGCTCAAATTCGGAGGTCTATAGCCGCGCATGCAATTCTTAATCTCGGATACTATCCTAATTCATGGAAAAAGTCGCAGATTATCTTGCCTTTACTCTAATGAGGACATCAACCAACTGGGCAGTTAATGGACCGGATCGTAATACTTAATTCGTTTGCAGTGGTCTTCATCAAAAGGGAGTCTCCGAGGCTCTTTTCTTCCTTTAATGGGGTGCACAATCCAGGTGAGGTATATTTCGCCTTCTCATTTTAGATCACCTTCAAACAGATTTTCTTTGGCTACCCAGAGAATACTTGGTCTAAGAGGCATTTGTAAAAAAATATACCACTCCCAAGTGAATAAAAAATATCTTAACTCAGTCTGCTGCTGATATTCTACACATTGGGCCCTACTCTAAAGTAACTAACAGCTCTATTCACATAGCCTCACAAAATCATAACCCCAATTATGAGGTTCTGTATGTTGGTGCGGATAGTATAAATTCCAAATATGCTTCAGATTTTTTTCTCTTATATATGATGCAAAAATTTGCTATGGTTACAATAGATGTTACTTTTAATAAATCAAGAGTTTTTTCATTCTAAAAGATAACACTGAATTGAAGTCGATGGATTATGAATAAGGTCGACGAGTTGCATTATGGGCAAGGTGGAAAACTATTTGCATTGGTAAATGAAAATGCGGTAATGACGTATGACCATGACAAAAGTGATCGAATGCCTTTATATCCTGCCAGCGACATCCTGGTTAAACATCTTGCTTTCCGTTCGTTTTCGATGTAGACGAAAACAGTTTATGGCGGTTTTGCAGCCAATTTGTCGTTATGATCGGTTAGTCCAGGTATCCATATAATTTTTATACTCTCGCAACAATGTTGCTAACGAGAGTATTATAGTTTTGTTCACATAACGGTTGTTTGTAAGTCCTAAAACTAAAAGAGTCAGATATAGGGTTATATATACCAAAGTGATCAGGGCGACGAGTAGAGTCGAAATCCGGATGTCTGTCTGTCCGTCCGTCCGTCTGTCCGTCCGTCCGTCCGTCCGTGCAAGCTGTAACTTGAGTAAAAATTGAGATATCATGATGAAACTTGGTACACGTATTCCTTGGCTCCATAAGAAGGTTAAGTTCGAAGATGGGCAAAATCGGCACACTGCCACGCCCACAAAATGGCGGAAACCGAAAACCTATAAAGTGTCATAACTTAGCCATAAATAAAGATATTAAAGTGAAATTTGGCACAAAGGATCGCATTAGGGAGGGGCATATTTGGACGCAATTGTTTTGAAAAAGTGGGCGTTGCCCCTTCCCCTACTAATTTTTTTGTACATATCTCGGAAACTACTATAGCTATGTCAACCAAAGTCTATAGAGTCGTTTTCTTCAGGTATTTCCATATACATTTCAAAAATGGAAGAAATCGGATAATAACCACGCCCACCTCCCATACAAAGGTTATGTTCAAAATCACTAAAAGTTCGTTAACCGACTAACAAAAAACGTCAGAAACACTAAATTTTACGGAAAAAGTGGCAGAAGGAAGCTGCACCCAGGCTTTTTTTAAAAATTGAAAATGGGCGTGGCGCCGCCCACTTATGGACCAAGAACCATATCTCAGGAGCTACTAGACCGATTTCAATGAAATTCAGTATATAATATTTTCTTAACACCCTGATAACATGTACGAAATATGGGTGAAATCGGTTCACAACCACGGTTTCTTCCAATATAACGCTATTTTGAATTCCATCTGAAGCCTTCTCTGTATAATACGAGTATATACATTAGGAACCAATGATGATAGCGGAATAAAACTTTACAAAAATACGGTATTTGAAAAATATGTAAATGACGTATTATGAAATCTCGATTATCACTTTACCATGCGAGAGTATAAAATGTTCGGTGACACCCGAACTTAGCCCTTCCTTACTTGTTTATGTTTGTGATACCAATTAGTATTTTAGATGCATTTAGAAGAGCTGAAACTATTGACTTGTTATACAAGGTGCTTTCCAAAGTAAACAGGACTTTTTGAATATAACGCCCCCTAGTGGTGACATCTATCGGGTGATTTTTTAAGAGCTTGATAACTTTTTTTAAAAAAAAACGCATAAAATTTGCAAAATCTCATCGGTTCTTTATTTGAAACGTTAGATTGGTTCATGACATTTACTTTTTGAAGATAATTTCATTTAAATGTTGACCGCGGCTGCGTCTTAGGTGGTCCATTCGGAAAGTCCAATTTTGGGCAACTTTTTCGAGCATTTCGGCCGGAATAGCCCGAATTTCTTCGGAAATGTTGTCTTCCAAAGCTGGAATAGTTGCTGGCTTATTTCTGTAGACTTTAGACTTGACGTAGCCCCACAAAAAATAGTCTAAAGGCGTTAAATCGCATGATCTTGGTGGCCAACTTACGGGTCCATTTCTTGAGATGAATTGTTCTCCGAAGTTTTCCCTCAAAATGGCCATAGAATCGCGAGCTGTGTGGCATGTAGCGCCATCTTGTTGAAACCACATGAGTCAACATTTAAATGAAATTATCTTCAAAAAGTAAATGTCATGAACCAATCTAACGTTTCAAATAAAGAACCGATGAGATTTTGCAAATTTTATGCGTTTTTTTTTTAAAAAAGTTATCAAGCTCTTAAAAAATCACCCGATATATGTTGACTGGTGCGTTAGAATCTGCTATCTTTATCGATTGTCCAGTGAGAATGTCATGACATTTCATTGATTGAAAGTGAAGTTATTGCGTTTTAAGTGTCAGTATGTTTGTGTTATCGGTGCGAAAATGAGCTTCTAACAAAGAGCCAACATTAAATTTTAATTTAAAATTGGTAAAAGCTTTACCGAAACGTTTCAATTGATGTAACAAGTTTATGGCGATGATTGCCTATCTCGTAGCAGAGTGCGCGAGTGGTTTCAACGTTTTCAAAGTGGTCGTGAGGACATAAATGATGATCAACATGTGGGCCAATCAAATACCGTGATCCGTGTGTGAATTCATTAAAAATCAGCTGAAATCATCATTGAAATTCATGGAAATGGAATTGAACATCTCCAAAACATCGATTTATCGCATTTGGACCGAACATTTAGGCTTACGAAAGGTGTGTGCACTTTTTGTTCCGCACAAATTGACTGACGACCAAAAATTGCTCAGAATCCAACATTCGAAGAACGATTATTTAACCGAAAATCCTATTTTTACCATTAACCACTCCCCGTATTCACCTAATATGGCACCGTGCAACTTTTTCCTTTTCGGAAAAATGCATTTGCCCATGAGAGGAAAGCGTTATGCGGACGTAGAGGCCATTCAAAAGGCTTGCACCGGCATACTGGCGGTCCTACCGGCCAACGAGCTAAAACACTCGTTCGACATGCTTTTGTACCGTACAAAAAGCTGTATTGGAGCAGAAGGAGACTATTTTGAATAAAATAAATTGATTTTGCCGAAAAAACCATTTGTTATGTGTTTTTTAAGTTTTGTTTACTTTGGAACGCACATTATATGTACATACGAGTATAAACGTTTTTATATCACCTTGTGCTTGAGGCTTGACTGCTGCCTCTGTGGTGTATAATGGGCAGTAATTGGGCAACTGCCTATCTTTTAATGTATTGCTGCCACCGTTATCTACAATAGCAAAGTGTAGAAGTCGACCTTGGAGGCATCAGTAAAAGAAGTTTTCAATCTACATAGTATGCACGAACAAAGTTTCTTTGAGTGACAATTTGTCTTTTACTATTCCATATAAAAGATTGTTATTGCATAATACTTTAGGGGTATTCAGACCAGCTTTGTTAGTTTTTTACGTGCTTTTTGATTTTGTAAAATTAACAGATTACCATTTTACCGAATAACCAGACTGGTAGCTTGATAATTTTTCCTTACTTCGTAACGTCAACAGGCTGTTTGTTTTGCGTTGTTGTCTTAAACACACAATGGTGAATCTTTTGAAATTCCATTGTACATATTGTACGTATTCGAGAAAGTGTTATTGATTTTGGGATTGATTAGGAAAGATTTAACAGAATTAAATATTTTTACAAATTTTTATAATACTTGCACCTCCAGTAGAGGCATGATATTGTTACCATGTATTTCTGTAGGGTCATTAATGGATTTAGGAATGGCTGCTATCGCTACATTTTTCCAGCTTTGGAGGTTGAAACCTGGACATAGAATGTTGTTGTGCAATATATTAAATATGTATACTAAGTGACGGTTATATTTGATTCATAAATATTATTTTTTGGGTGTGCTGATTCCGAAATTGACTTTCATTTTGTCATAGAAGTCACGTTTTCTAACAATGTAGGTATCTATGCTAAACAAGTTATCACCTTATAATAAAAGTTAAAAACTAAAAAGGAATTTAATATTACTTTTGTAAGCAAGCACTAAGACCACTGAGACTCCTTTTGGTACATTTTCTGGAAGGTCTTTGGCAGTAGTCTACCATTATTGAAACGCTCCATTTCCTTAATATTATGGTGAAATCGTTCACCTTCCTCTTCGCGCACATCTCGTAAATTTTCTGGAAAGTAATCGAGGTGCGAATGGAAAAATATACTTTTTGACTCAAAAGGCAACCTAAAGTTTGAAATGCTTTTAACGTTCCTTTGACGATTAGTAGTTCGGGACTTTGTTATTGCCTCAAAATTTCTTTTTTTCGCTCTTTTAGCCAACTTTAAGCTTCCTTGGAGGCCAACATTTTTTAATCCAGTGATCTGCTTGGGCTCTACTATCCCATAGACACAAAAAGAAGGGGAATTTGTTAAACTCATATTGTTGACCGAGCAACATGCCCAATATTTTGAAATCACCGCACACTTGCCATCTGTGGTCTTTATAGTTTATAATAATACCCAACAATTACCCTCCTCAGGCCCAACCGATGCGAGGGGCGCAATCCGCAAACAAGCGGAATTAGCCGAGTCATAAAAGGCAAGGGACATCTAAGCGTTGCGATTTTAAACTGCTTAGCTACAGAAACACAAATTTCAACTGCCAAAATTAAGAATTAGATTAAAGTAAGTTTATTATTTTTAAATGTTACTTGTTAAGAGTAGTTAAAATAATTTTTTTAATGGTAAAGAGTGAATCTGTTAGATCAAATGTGCTGGAATGAGAATTGAATTAATGATGAAATGTTTGAATTGTGACATATACTTGTACGCCGGCATGGTTCGTTTAACTCAAAATTTCTTCTAGATAATTTTAAAGTAAAGGTCTAAACTGCCTGGTAGAGCGAGGGGGAACGTTAAAATTAATATCAGATAAGAGAGATGGGCTACAGACTGACCCATTCATGACTTTTGCAAGAAATATTTTACTAACCATCTCCCTAAGACTAGCGAGTGTAGAGAGATTTATAAATTTTAAACGGTTAGTGTAATGGGGAATATTTAAATTGGAACCCCAATGCAAATGATTTAAGGCAAAGACTAAAAATTGTTTTTGAACGGACTCTTAACTTCTCCGAATGGGCCTGATAACTAGGGTTTCAAACTACTGAAGCATACTCTAATATAGGCCTCACCAAAGATGTACAAATTATTTTTTGAGTCAGTGGATCTTTAAATTCTTTAGTTTAACAAAACTAAGAGCGCCTTAAGCTTTAAAAACCGTGGAATATTAAATTTGAGTTTGGGGTCTATAGTTACTCCCAGATCAACAAAACTGAATACTTGCTCCAACCTAAAGTTTTGTATTAATTATGAAGTAGGGTCTACAGATCTTCGTGAAAATAAATCGTTTTAAATTTTTTAAGGTTCAATGGCACTCCATTTCTAACACACCATGAAACTAGGGTTTTAATTCGGTTTGCAACTGACATTTTTCGCTATTTGAAGTATATGATTTAAAAAGTTTTACATCGTCAGCATATAATAAAACTCTTGAATACTTAATAATAGATTATATGTCAGTAATAAATAATAAGAACAGAATTGGACCAAGGTGGCTATCTTGAGGAACTCCTGAAGGAACATTGATTATGTCAGAAAAAGTATCATTAAATATGACATGTTGAATTCTATTACTAAGATAAGCAGTATAGTATACCATTTTAGAAATATTGGTTGAAAACCAAGATCAAGTTTATTCAAAAGAATTTAATGGTTTACTTTATGAAAAGCTTTACTAAAATCTGTGCATATAACATCAGCATGCTTATTCTCCCTAAAGCCCGTTGATACATGTGATAAAAATCCAACCAAATTATTACTGTAGATTTCCTTTTCCGAAAACCGTGCTGAGAACAAAAAATTACTTGAGAAATCCAGAAAGTTATGTCGTCTGTTTTAATTGCTTCAAAAATTTTAGATATTGCTGAGAACTTTGCTATTCCCCTATAGTTTTCAATAGATGACCTAAATCCACTCTTATGTAAAGGAATTATAAAAGACTTTTTCCATATATATACATAGATGGAAATAAGATATGACGTCTGTTTCGGAAATGGTGGGTGCATTAACTACATAAATCGGATATAACTTGTGCTGATGCGGAACATTTTTTGGAGAGTAACTGGACCTAAAGAATTCAGACTTATACTATATTTCATCGCAGACGGAAAATTAGAAATCTTGCGTTTGGAGTTGACGAAATCATGAACAATTTTGGATTACGTATAATATTACTTTTTACTTTGTTTATATAATTAGTATGACATATTTTGATAAGTTCAACAAACTGTCGACGCAATTTAGAATGTTTTAAAAAGTTACAAATAAACCAGTTTTTTCAAGTACAAAAGCACTAGATTTTATATTTTTTAATTTACATAACCCTCTCAAAACCCTAAATTCGAACTCATTCTTTGAGTAACAACACATTTTGGAGCATACTTTGCAAATAAATATAAAATAGTTTCATTAAAATGGGAAGAACTAAATTCAATATTGTCTCTGTAATCTGGCCAAGTTACTTTAGGAAGTTCGTAATTAATCTTCTTAAAATTTGCTTTCGCAAAGTTGAACCGAGAACAAAGGTCTTGTGCATTATTATGAACTAAGTTGGCTCAGATTTCGATATTAATTTCCAAAGCAGGATGATACGAGTCCTCTGGCAGAACCAAAGGATCACATCGGACAACAGAGAATATTGAAGCATTATTAACGTAAATCAGATCTAAGAACTTATCAAACTTGTTTGAAATTTAATTAATTTGGCTGAGACCCAACTCTGACATTTCATCTAAGAACTCGTTAAAACATAAGCGAGGAACAGGAATGATGTAATCATCAATAGATTTCCATGATACGCAAGGTAAATTGAAATATCCCAAAACAATCATGGAATCAGTATTAGTAGCCATGGAGAAAACATTACTTATAAAAGAAGTACGCTGCTTATATACAGATAAGTCCGATTGAGGCGGTATATAAGATAAAGTTAAGTAGATACGCAACGTAAATTGAAGTCTCCAAAAACAATCATGGAATCAGTATTATTAGCCATGGAGAAAACATTATTTATCAAAGAAGTATGCAGCATATATACAGATAAGTCTGATTGAGGCGGTATATAAGATAAAGTTAAGTAGGTATGGCCACTATTAGCGCAAATTCGAATGCACTTAAGTTCTATGAAGTCTGCATGCGGAACATCTACTTCTCCAGATGGAATTGAAGAATGAACAGCAAAAAAGACACCATCTCCTATTCTGCTCAGCCGGTCATATCTAAACATTTCAAATCCGCTTTTGAATATTTCATTATCAAAAATGTAGGGCTTTAGCCAAGTTTCTGTGAAAGCAATGATTTTAGAATTACAATTAGTGCTATTTAAATACAGATCAGTAAGTTTTCTATTTATTTATGACTTCAAGTTAGCCCAAAAATTCATTTTTTATAATAAAATTTGCATTTTTGCAAAATAGCCTGATGTTCTGAAATTTTTTGAAATAGCTTTTCATAGTATTTTTTAACGGAGTGATAGCTTCAATAAGTTTTTGTAAGCAAACCTTCTTGGGTTCTTTAATATTTTTTTTAAACACTGCATTAGCTTTTTTATATTTTATGAGATTATGGATAGAGCGAGTTCTTTTGCATACTAACTATAGTGATTGTTTTTCTTCTCTGAGTTTAGACAGCTTGGTAGACTAACAAGATGCATGATCCTTGAAGCTTTATTTTAACGTTTGTGGCATAGAGAAGTGAACAGAAGTTTTAAATATTTTAGAAATCGTACCTGTTTCTTTATACATATTATCGTCAGGGGAATGTATAGCAGAATAATTTTTTGTAGTAGTTTTGACCAATCTGCCTTAAAGCGCCCATACACGAGCACACAATTGCGTTCGATCGGTATGTATGCGCTTGCGGTTTATCGTGTATGAGCTTGTTCGGGTACCGATCCTTGTTCGCGAAAATGTTTGATTTTTTACGATCGGTGCGCGAACATGTTTATCGTGTATGGCGTTGTCGGCGCACAAAATCTCATTTCTCTCGTGTCGCCGAACAGTGAAGATCGCGGACAATGGCAAGTGTTAAGGGGAGAGCCTGCTTTCGAGGCTGCAAAAAATCGATTTTTTTGAGAATTTTTTTGGGAGGGAAAGAAATAATTGATTCAAGCGAAATTTCTAGGCTTTATAGTTATATATTTGAACATCTTTCACAAAGTTTTTTGATACGAAATCTTTGATATTCTGCCTTTGGGAGGCAATTGCCCGATGCATCTCGCATGTACATTTTTCGGACGGCGGGCAGGATGCAGGTCGCAATTTCTATCGGAAACAAAAAATTCAAAGAGATTCATATTTTTTATTAATTTATCTTCTAGTTAAACTAAGAAAATTCCAAAAGAAAGTGTAAAATTTAAAATTTTATTAAAAATTGAATAAATAGTGGCTTTTTATCAAAAGAATTTTACTTTATGCTGTTTAAAAATATATTAAAACTTGACTTTTCTTAATATTTTTTTTAGTTTAAGTATAAGATAATTTTATGTCAATGATATTAAACTTTGCCCTAATTCCATACGACGTTTAGTTTTTTTTCTATCCTGCCCGCCAATTAAGAATAATCGAAAAAATAAAAAACCGAGAAATCACGCTTCAAAGTTTTCGCTTTTTGCCTAAGCGCTCATACATATACATAGTGTAAGAAAAATAAAAGTTGGAATAACTTATTAACGAAGTACATGAAATAGATAAAAATGCTACATTAGAAATAAATTCCAAGAAATGTTCCGCTTGCCTGTCGCACATGTTAACTCTGTGAAGAACGAACGCAAAATGGATTTGTGTGTCGTGTATGGGCAAACGAATTCATACCGATCGAACGCACTTGTGTGCTCGTGTATGGGCGCTATTATCCAAGAGGAATTCGGGCTTTCCGAACTTCAAGTGGTGGAGTACATACTGCCAGGATGGTTAATTTAAATTCAGTAAAACTTATACTGCTATTAATATTAAAACGAGTAAGGAGAAGTTTGTGTGATGTCTTTTTTATTAATGTAGCAACTCCTTGTTTGCTAGATGATGAGCGGTCGTGTGTTTGCGGATGTGGGGGTAATTGTTCTTTGTATAGTACGGTTGTATGGCCAGAGGAGATGAGGTGGGAAATTGCATGAGGTGCAGGCTGGGTTGTTGTTGCTGCGTTTAGTTGCGCTGCCTTGAAGATGGCAACTTTTGCACCTCATGGGGTTTAGGAAATGGTCTCTAATCCTCATTGTCTGCAGAGATTAAAACAAACTTAATCAATCTTTTTTTAATTTAAGGTAGTTCTAGAAAACTTCAAAAGTTTTTTTCTTTAGGGGTTGGGGCTAAAGGCAGCCAAAGCATTCCTATTTCCTCTAGAGGGAAGAGCCTGGAGTCAGAATAAAAAAATTGTTTCATATACACTGTGTTTTTTGTACACAAGCTACGCCATCTACTGTGTGATCATGCAAATCAGAGGGTATGCACTTATACGACTATACAAGATGAATACTGAAAGCAAAGTATAAAGTAGAACGGAATAACGTAATTATTGTTGTTCTTCACTGATCCCATTTGAGCAATGTTGCCATTGCTTAATTTGTATAAATGGTTTTGCTCACATCTAGCTTTTCAGTTATAATTTTTCATAATGTAGAAGTCAAAACTAAATTCCAACTATTAAAAATAGTCTACCTTTTTATAAATAATTGTATACGATTGTAATTTTGAGTTAATTTAAGAATAATTCAAATATATTGCAGTTTTTTTAATTACTAAAAAATATTGAGGCTGGCAGCCCTGTGTTTAAGAGTTTACAAGTTTCTATGGATAATATCCAAATTTTTTATATCGGCGTGATAGAAACAAAATAAATAGTGCTGTGGGATTCCCACTAAATTTGGCACTCAATTGTTTTAAACTAATTCGCAAATATTTGATTTTCACTAATATCTTGGATAAACTTTTCTTTATTATTAATAGAAAGATATTAATGTTTAAATAATTAAGTTACTTTATTATAATGTAAATGTAGTACGTAATAACCTATCTTATAAGATATCTTGTTATCTGAAAATTAGAAAAGTGCCAAGCACTATCGGAGGTAACATCCCACGTTGCAACTCGTGATACTGCAAGCAGTATTATGTAATGTTGCAGCTGCTTTTGAGTTCCTCTTTATTAGATTTTTATCAAAATTATTGAATTTTGAAAGCAACTTATTTTTATTCGCTTTGTTTACTTTTATAAAACAGCGGTTTGACAGTAGGAAAGTTAAAATTCTAACAGATGAATGTGAAATTTTAACATTTTGAATCCGAACTTCAGAATTTTACCTTGCTCCCACGCTTGATTTGTTAGTTATATTGAGTCGGGGGCTCCAACACGCTTCCTCAATTAGATTGAGATAACTCACATATGGTATAAAGTCAAATCTTCCTATTAGGTATATGGAGGCTGAGGAATTATTGATCCTATTCAACCCATTTTTCGACATATGTACAAGCCTATTATTAGAATCGGATTCTCTCCGATATTTTCGATAAAAAGTTTGCTGAAAGAATTTTGATGCATATATTCGGTATCTGTAGGCTTGAATATTTTTGATCCGATTTAGGCAACTTTTGAATATCATCTATTTTTCCAGTGTCGTTAAGAATGCTTAAGAAATTTGTTCTGAGTAAATTTAGTTATTCTAGCTTAAGAGGTTTAGGAGATATGTACATTATACTAATTAGAAGGCGGGATCACGCTAATTTTTTTAGAATTTTCCACCTAAAGGTGCCCCTTGCTACTACGATCCACTGTGCCATATTACAGCTCTATATCTAACTTAGTGCTAAGTTATGGTAATTTATAAGTTTTTCTTTAATGGCGTTTTGTGGACGTGATAGAAGTCCTCACTTTTTTCAGAAGGAAACACGTGCACAAAGTTTCATTACGATTTTTTCTCAATTTTTACCTAAGGTACCGCTTGCACAGACGTATGGACGGAACTTCTCCTCCTAGTCTTTCCAACGGAGAGGAGGTCTTCCTCTTCCTCTGCTTCCTCCGGCGTGTATTGCGTCGAATTCTTTCAGAGCTGGAGTATTTTCGTCCATACGTACGACATGATCTAGCCAGCGCAGCGCATACAATCGTTCAATCGAATGTGATATTCGTCGTGACCAATGTGCAAAGGACCATAAATCTTTCGCAGAACCTTTCTCCCGAAAACTCCTAAGGCATACACCATAGAGCAGGGCGGGAATAATGAGTAACTTGTAGAGTTTGGTGTTTGTTGGTGGAGAGAGGACTTTACTTCTCAATTGCCTACTTAATCCGAAGTAGCACCGGTAGGCAAGAGATATACTGCGTTGGATTTCGAGGCTGGCATTGTTGTTGGTGTTGATTCTGGTTCCAAGATAGACGAAGTACCAACAACTTCGGAGTTATGACTGTCAACAGTGACGTGGGTACCTAGTCGCTAGTGCGACGACTGTTTGTTTGACGGCAGGAGATATTTCGTTTTGCACTCGCTCACTACCATATCCATTTGCTTCGCTGCCCATTCAGGAGAAAGCGCGGTTGTTAAGGCCAATGATATCAATATCAACAGCATACGCCAGTAGCTGTACACTTTTATAAAAGATTTTACCTGTTCGATTAAGTTTTGCAGCTCGAATTATTTTCTCCAAAAGTATAAGTGAAGAAGTCGCACGAAAGGCAGTCGCCTTGTCTGAAACCTCGTTTGGTATCGAACGGCTCGGAGAGGTCCTTCCCTATCCTAACGGAGCTTTGGTGTTACTCAGCGTCAGTTTACACAGCCGTATTAGTTTTGCCGGGATACCAAATTCAGACATTCCGAAATAAAGGCAGCTACTTTCCGTGCGGTCGAAAGCAGCTTTAAAATCGACGAAAATGTGGTGTGTGTCGATTCTCTTCACGGGTCTTTTCCAAGATTTGACTCATGTTGAATATCTGGTCGGTTGTTGATTTACATGTCTAAAACCACACCGATAAGGTCCAATCAGTCTGTTGACTTTGGGCTTCAATTTTTCACAAAATACGCTCGAAAGAAATTTATACGGGATGTTGAGGAAGCTTATCTCACGGTAGTTGGCGTAGATTGTCGGGTCTCCCTTTTTGTGGATTGGGCAGACCACACTTAAATTCCAATCGTTGGGCATGCTTTCGTCCTACCATATTTTACAAAGAAGCTGATGCATGCTTCTTATCAGTTCTTCGCAGCCGTTTTTGAATAGCTCGACCAGCAATCCATCGGCCCCCGCCGCTTTGTTGTTCTTCAGACAGATAATTGCTATTCGACTTCATC
This sequence comes from Bactrocera neohumeralis, assembly GCF_024586455.1. Classification (NCBI taxonomy): domain Eukaryota; kingdom Metazoa; phylum Arthropoda; class Insecta; order Diptera; family Tephritidae; genus Bactrocera; species Bactrocera neohumeralis. The sequence continues at coordinate 22,991,801 of NW_026089622.1, forward strand.
GTGGCCGGGCAATGGAACGTCAGCTCCATCGTCATCGATTGGGGAATCGGGTTCACCTTCTGGCGTTATAATTTCACTGCCATTCAGCACGCTGGAGAAGTGTTCCCTCCATAATTTTACTATGCTCTGGGCATCAATTACTAGATCACCTCCTTGAGTTCTACAAGAGCATGCTCCGATTGTAACGTTGCGAGGTAGGCCGTATATTTTCTCTCTCTTATACCGAGTTGCTGACGAGTGGTCTCAGAGGGCAGGAGTGCCAGTCGAGTAGAAAATCGTTCGGCTGTCTGTTGTGATTATAGTTTCTCGATGTCGAACCTTCCATGTGTTTGTTGACGTACGCTTTTGCCAGCACAGAGGCGAGTGCGAATCTTGGTAGTGGTCCGAGTCGATGTTAGGACCTCGGAGCGTACGCACATCTAAACCACTGGGGACATGTCTTCCGTCTATCACAACATGATCGATCGGGTTGGTGGTTTTTCGATCCGGAGGCAGCCAGGTGGCTTGATAAATTCCCTTATGCTAGAATCTAGATATTTCGGGGCCCGGCGAAGTCGATCAGCCTCGATCCATTTGGAGATGTTTCGACGTGGGGACTGAATTTAGCGACCATAGTGAAAAAGACACATTTCTTGCCCACCCTGGCGTTAAAGTCCTCAAGCACGATTTTGCTATCGTAGCGTGGGCAATTGTCATAGGTGCGCTCCAAGCGCTCATAGAAGGCATCTTTGGTCACATCGTCCTTTTCTTCCGTCGGGGCGTGTTCGCAAATCAGCGATATGTTGAAGAACTTCGCTTTGATACGGATTGTGGCTAGACGTTCATCCACCGAAGTGAATGCGAGTACTCGGCGATGGAGTCTCTTTCCGACCAATAATCCCACACCAAATTTGCACTCCTTTATATGGCCACTGCAGTAAATGCCACAAGGACGTACTCGCCTCAGTCGTTGTCCCGTTCATCGCATTTCGTGGACGGCGGTGATGTCAGCCTTCACTCTAACGTCACGAGTAATTACAATAGTTTTAATAATTGTTGCAATTATTGTTGTTAGACGTCGAGGCATTCTCCCCACTCATTCTCTAGTATTATTTCCGGATATTTCGACCCACTAAGTCGATGAACCAGTTTTTTGGCTTTATTTTGATGAAATTCGATGAGTAAAAGCGGCATGGAAATAAAAGAAATTTGTACAGTACTTAAAAAAACTCGTTTTTATTGTAAAATAAATTCAGAAATTGGTGAAAGACAAATAATTATCAATTGCACAACAAAGGTCTGAATTAAACACCAAATAGTAAACACCGTTGGTAGAACTTGAGCATCAGGTCCGTCAATTATTAGGACGTTATGAAGAAACCACAATTTGCTGAATGTTTGGAGTCGTTGTACTGTTGAAACCGAAAAATCTATAAATTAAAGCTTTATAAGGACTGATTTTACTATAAAAACGAGTTTTTTTAAGTACTTTACAAATTTCTTTTATTTCCATGCCACTTTCACACAAACCTAGTGTTCGCCCCTGCACAAGCTCTGAAAAAGCAAGAAAGCCGTTTGCCAATTGTACATAGAATATATAACCCACCAGCCCTTTCCTTCATCAACATACCTATACCAAGATGTTTAATAGGAGCGCTTGTTGAGCGCTGTACTGGATCTTCTTCACAAGATTATCTATCTTTTTATACCAAATATATTAAACTTAGCCTTGCCAAAAACTAAAACTTTGTTTCAAAGCTCTAGTGACATATTTAAATATTTATTTGTGAAAGCAATATATTTTTGAGGATTACCCAAACTGATATGTGGTTTTTTACTAGCAATGCGTCTCTGATACCCGAATTTCTTTAAAATTCTTCTGGCAGTGGAATCGCTTATAGCCTTTTATAGTAGTTGCTTACCATTAAGGATTACTTTGTTAGCAGTTACACCAGGATTTGCCTTGACCCGAGGGACAATCTTTCCTAATTTTCTATGTGTCAGAATAGGAAGACTAGTTATTGGCATTGAGGTGATTTTTACGCCTTATGCTCAGTTTTGAATAATTGTCCGACTTGCTGTTCAGGTTATATTTGAAATGCTTTCCGAAAAATTGGCATTACATATAATAGTATCAGGAATTCCAATTTATCTGCAACAGGAAGCAAAAAGACGTTTCCGATGTTGGGAAAGATACACACGTTTAATTAGGAAGAAGCACGGGATATAAAAGATTTAAAGCATTCATTGCGGAGTAAATTGGAAATGAGTTACAATTATATAAAAAATCTAAAGAATTTGGTATACCTAGAGTAGCCATTGAGTTCATTTGCAAGTTTTTTCACAGCGCTTCTATCTGTATTTTGTTCGTTATGATAAAATGACCGTCGCATATCAACAAAACGCCTTGTGGCTACCGTATATTTTTTGAGCTGGCAAATATCAATTTCAGCTAATTGGTGTAAGTTGCTTTCATTGTGAGATCATTTGATTTGCAGTTTCCAGCACTTCTACTATGACCAAGCACCTAAACCAGTCTGATTTCAACGTAACTTTATGATATTGCTATTAAGGTTAGACACTCCTTAAGCAATGTCAGAATGGAGCTGTACTTCATAGCACTGCTTCTGCTACCTTAATTGCAGCCAATTCATACGTATCTCTACTAATTTTCGTTGTTACAAACAACCAATAGGCGAATAATTATAGTCAGATCCACCTGAAGCAAGAGAATTAAACTGGTTTTGGCACATAATTCCGCCATTAAAATTTCCAATCCTAAAGATATGATATTTACTTTTATATTATGAAATGCATAGAGACGTTTATTAGTTTGTTTGGCAATGACAATATATTAATTATATTAACTTTTAAACAACATTATTATGAAAAAACCCTTTAAGAACAATCCTGCGTTCGGATTTTTAGTTATAGACTATAAATAAGTAAGGTTTTATGTCACCTCTCATTAATTCATTCAAGGCGCAGATTTTCATGTCGTGTATAGAGAAAACTCGAAGTTCAGAAACTTAAAAATTCGACTGATAGTCATTTTATAAAGCTAACAGTGAATTACTATTAATTAACAATAATAACGAAAAAGCATACATCCATAAATGCATTTTATTACTTTAAATTATAAAAAGTTCATATACGAAAAGGTATAATTAAGGCGTTTATTCCGATACCTCGTCGTTAAGACCAGCATATTTGTTTGATGTTTGGAAAACCTGTAAGAAAAGACAAATCGTATTAAGTAAACAGATATAGATAAATTTTGGGATATTTTATTTATAATAGAAAAACCAGTTTTATCTGGAATCAAAAATCGCTTTAAATGGCGAGGTGGCATCCTAAGTACATCCAGAACAGAAACAAACTGCAGTTCTGGATGACTAGCAGTGCACTTAGGGGTGGATATAACCCGAAGACCACTTACGTATAAGTTACAACACAAAAGAACAGTACGGCAGACACGTTAACTAGTTAAGAAGTTTATGTCGCAATCGGCAAGAAAATTATTTTAAATTGGTTTACCCAAAGAGAATAAACGTGTGTCCTTAGTCGGAGATATTAAATTGCTCATTAACCCGAGAATGCACATTAGCACTGCGATTGAATCCCGAGTACACAATTGCAACCTTAAAGGTTGTTTGATTGTCGCTAGTCACCGGTAGTTGAAGGAAAAACAAATCCATATACTTACATTACAACTCCATTATATTTTTTAACATGTATTTACTGGAAAAAAATAATTTCTACAAGACCCAAAACAGCAGCTTGGAAGGCATAATGCGCTGATTGGATTAAAATTACAGTAGGGCAATTCAGAATCTGATACACCCTTGCAAATAAGCAACACTAAAACGCCATTAAATTATTTGCAACAATGGTTTGCAAATTATCAGGTGCTGTCAAAAATAAAAATATTGTAAACAAAGAGAAGAAATGTAGCAAACCAGTTTGAATAAAATAAGGCTAAAACACGAAAAGCCGAATAAAAAGTGGAGCGAAAGAAATCCAGAGTATACTGGATAAAATATTTCCTACCTTCATTCTCCATAATTTCTTCAGCAGCTTCATTAAATAAAGCATTAGTTAATTTTTCCGTAAAACTTTTTTTCGGCATATTTTCCAATTTGTGCGAAAAAACAATGTTTTTCTTCACCGATCGGCTGTGAATTAATGGTATTTGCAAGGGTTGCACAGAAACCACAAAAAAGACGTTCATTGTTGATAGTAAATATTTGCAATTGCATAACTTTGCAAACTCAGATGCACAAGATTCTGAATTGCCCTAGTATTTCGAAGTTTTAAAATATTCATACTATATCTGGATAACATTAAGATATAATAATTTATTACATTAAAAGGCATGCCCGACGATTGGAACCTAATTGTGCTCTGCCCAATCCATAAAATCAGTGACCCCACAATCTGCGCCAATTATTGTAGGATAATCCTCCTTAATATCGCATATAATGTGTTATTGAGTGTATTGATTTAACAACTGAACCGTCAACAAACTGACTGATTGAACATTATCACTGTGCCTTTAGACCTGGAGAATCTCCTATCGACCAGATTTTCGCAATGCGACAAGTTTTGTAAAATACCACCTCGATGGTAAAGCTATCTTCGACAGCACTAAAAGGAACTGCTTCTATGCCGCTATGTCTGAGCTTGGCATCACCGCAAAGCTAATACGGTTGTGCAGGCTGACGCTGGGCAACAATAAGAGCTTCCTCAAACGAGGTTTCTGACAAAGACTCCGGATCGTGTAATTTTATCAATCTATTGCTGGAGAATATAATATGAGTGCAGAGCTAATTGGAGAACGTATTGTATTGAAACTACAGCTGCTGGTGTACGCCGATGATATTGATACATTGGGCTGAACAACCGCGCCGTTGGTTCTGCTTTCTCGAAACTAGAAAAGGAAGCGAAGCGTATGGGTCTGGTTGTGACAGGACGAAATATCTCATGTCATCAAACAAACAGCCGCACTGGTTACTAAGCACCCACGGCACAGTTGACAGTCATAACTTCGATGTTGTAGAGAATTTCGTCTATCCTGGAACCAGCATTAACAGCAACAATAATGTAAGCCTAGAAATCCCCCGCAGAAAGCTCTTGCGAGCAGGTGCAACTTTGGACTGAGTAGGCATTTGAAAAGTAAAGTCCTCCCTCGACGAACAAAGACCAAACTCTATAAGTCACTGCTTATGGTGCGGAGACATGGGCAATGAAATCATGTGATGAGTTGACGAGTTTTCGAAAGAAAGGTTTCCGCAAGATTTATGGTCCTTTGCGTATTGGCAACGGCAAATACAGCAGTCGATGGAACGATAAGCTGTACGAGATATACGACGAATTGTTGTAGCTTCAGTGGTTTGGAGATATGTGCATTAAACTTATTACAGTTTTATATGTATAGTACTAGCGTACCCAGCCCGCTTCGCCACGCCAGATTTTGCTTTATTTTACAATAAAATTACAACATGAAATATTTAGTTTATCTCTTAATTATATTAAATTATTCAATTATTTTCATATTAATTTTCTCTATTCTCTTTTCGAGCGGGTGAAGATTATTACCTACACCCATATGCATACATGTTAGTAAATAGAATATTGTTCTTATCATTGATACAAAAGCATATCGGGCTCAAGTTAATGCCAGAATTAAAAGTATGACACATGGCTTGGGGATGGTAAATGTGAATTAACGACATTAGTGAATACTTATTTGAAACAATAGGTTCTAAACAAGTTTTTTAGAGATTTTGTTGCCTTAAAAAATAACATATATCAAATTTCGTCAATAATTTTGTCACAAATAATCGTTCAGTTTGTAATAATTATAATGAACAATTTCTGATGTTCTTATAACATATATCAAATTTCGTGAATACGAAATTGAAAGTTTTCGGAATCAAATGCTTGTATGGAAAACTTTCAATTTCGTGAATACGAAATTGAAAGTTTTCCATACAAGCATTTGATTCCGATCGTTCAGTTTGTATGACAGCGGCCGTTCCGACAAATGAGCAGCTTCTTGAGGAGAAAATGACGTTTGCAAAATTTCAAAACGATATCTTAAAAACTGAGAGACTAGTTCGTATATATACAGACAGACGGACAGACAGACAGACAGACAGACGAACATGGCTATATCGACTCAGCTCGACATACTGATCATTTATATATATACTTTATAGGGTCTCACAAACTTCGTGACAAACTTAATATACCCTGTTCAGGGTATAAAAACAGGGTAAAGCTTAAAATGCGCCTAATTCATATCAAAAAAAGTTTACGTACACCAATGATTATTTATATAAATCAAAAGTAATTACAATAGTTTTAATAATTGTTGCAATTATTGTTGTTAGACGTCGAGGCATTCTCCCCACTCATTCTCTAGTATTATTTCCGGATATTTCGACCCACTAAGTCGATGAACCAGTTTTTTGGCTTTATTTTGATGAAATTCGATGTTTTCGAAGCGTGAACAAGTATTTCAGGGCTTGTGCAGGGGCGAACACTAGGTGTGTAAAAGCGGCATGGAAATAAAAGAAATTTGTACAGTACTTAAAAAAAACTCGTTTTTATTGTAAAATAAATTCAGAAATTGGTGAAAGACAAATAATTATCAATTGCACAACAAAAGTCCGAAATAAACACCAAATAGTAAACACCGTTGGTAGAACTTGAGCATCAGGTCGGTCAATTATTAGGACGTTATGAAGAAACCACAATTTCCGCTGAATGTTTGGAGTCGTTGTACTGTTGAAACCGAAAAATCTATAAATTAAAGCTTTACAAGGATGGATTTTACTATAAAAACGAGTTCTTTTAAGTACTTTACAAATTTCTTTTATTTCCATGCCACTTTCACACAAACCTAGTGTTCGCCCCTGCACAAGCTCTGAAAAAGCAAGAAAGCCGTTTGCCAATTGTACATAGAATATATAACCCACCAGCCCTTTCCTTCATCAACATACCTATACCAAGATGTTTAATAGGAGCGCTTGTTGAGCGCTGTACTGGATCTTCTTCACAAGATTATCTATCTTTTTATACCAAATATACTAAACTTAGCCTTGTCAAAAACTAAAACTTTGTTTCAAAGCTCTAGTGACATATTTAAATATTTATTTGTGAAAGCGATATATTTTTGACGATTACCCAAACTGATATGTGGTTTATTACTAGCAATGCGTCGCTGATACCCGAATTTCTTTAAAATTCTTCTGGCAGTGGAATCGCTTATAGCCTTTTATAATAGTTGCTTACCATTAAGGATTACTTTGTTAGCAGTTACACCAGGATTTGCCTTGACCCGAGGGACAATCTTTCCTAATTTTCTATGTGTCAGAATAGGAAGACTAGTTATTGGCATTGAGGTGATTTTTACGCCTTATGCTCAGTTTTGAATAATTGTCCGACTTGCTGTTCAGGTTATATTTGAAATGCTTTCCAATTTATCTGCAACAGGGAGCAAAAAGGCGTTTCCGATGTTGGGAAAGATACACACGTTTAATTAGGAAGAAGCACGGGATATAAAAGATTTAAAGCATTCATTGCGGAGTAAATTGGAAATGAGTTACAATTATATAAAAAATCTAAAGAATTTGGTATACCTAGAGTAGCCATTGAGTTCATTTGCAAGTTTTTTCACAGCGCTTCTATCTGTATTTTGTTCGTTATGATAAAATGACCGTCGCATATCAACAAAACGCCTTGTGGCTACCGTATATTTTTTGAGCTAGCAAATATCAATTTCAGCTAATTGGTGTAAGTTGCTTTCATTGTGAGATCATTTGATTTGCAGTTTCCAGCACTTCTACTATGACCAAGCACCTAAACCAGTCTGATTTCAACGTAACTTTATGATATTGCTATTAAGGTTAGACACTCCTTAAGCAATGTCAGAATGGAGCTGTACTTCATAGCACTGCTTCTGCTACCTTAATTGCAGCCAATTCATACGTATCTCTACTAATTTTCGTTGTTACAAACAACCAATAGGCGAATAATTATAGTCAGATCCACCTGAAGCAAGAGAATTAAACTGGTTTTGGCACATAATTCCGCCATTAAAATTTCCAATCCTAAAGATATGATATTTACTTTTATATTATGAAATGCATAGAGACGTTTATTAGTTTGTTTGGCAATGACAATATATTAATTATATTAACTTTTAAACAACATTATTATGAAAAAACCCTTTAAGAACAATCCTGCGTTCGGATTTTTAGTTATAGACTATAAATAAGTAAGGTTTTATGTCACCTCTCATTAATTCATTCAAGGCGCAGATTTTCATGTCGTGTATAGAGAAAACTCGAAGTTCAGAAACTTAAAAATTCGACTGATAGTCATTTTATAAAGCTAACAGTGAATTACTATTAATTAACAATAATAACGAAAAAGCATACATCCATAAATGCATTTTATTACTTTAAATTATAAAAAGTTCATATACGAAAAGGTATAATTAAGGCGTTTATTCCGATACCTCGTCGTTAAGACCAGCATATTTGTTTGATGTTTGGAAAACCTGTAAGAAAAGACAAATCGTATTAAGTAAACAGATATAGATAAATTTTGGGACATTTTATTTATAATAGAAAAACCAGTTTTATCTGGAATCAAAAATCGCTTTAAATGGCGAGGTGGCATCCTAAGTACATCCAGAACAGAAACAAACTGCAGTTCTGGATGACTAGCAGTGCACTTAGGGGTGGATATAACCCGAAGACCACTTACGTATAAGTTACAACACAAAAGAACAGTACGGCAGACACGTTAACTAGTTAAGAAGTTTATGTCGCAATCGGCAAGAAAATTATTTTAAATTGGTTTACCCAAAGAGAATAAACGTGTGTCCTTAGTCGGAGATATTAAATTGGTCAGTAACCCAAAAATGCACATTAGCACTGCGATTGAATCCCGAGTACACAATTGCAACCTTAAAGGTTGTTTGATTGTCGCTAGTCACCGGTAGTTGAAGGAAAAACAAATCCATATACTTACATTACAACTCCATTATATTTTTTAACATGTATTTACTGGAAAAAAATAATTTCTACAAGACCCAAAACAGCAGCTTGGAAGGCATAATGCGCTGATTGGATTAAAATTACAGTAGGGCAATTCAGAATCTGATACACCCTTGCAAATAAGCAACACTAAAACGCCATTAAATTATTTGCAACAATGGTTTGCAAATTATCAGGTGCTGTCAAAAATAAAAATATTGTAAACAAAGAGAAGAAATGTAGCAAACCAGTTTGAATAAAATAAGGCTAAAACACGAAAAGCCGAATAAAAAGTGGAGCGAAAGAAATCCAGAGTATACTGGATAAAATATTTCCTACCTTCATTCTCCATAATTTCTTCAGCAGCTTCATTAAATAAAGCATTAGTTAATTTTTCCGTAAAACTTTTTTTCGGCATATTTTCCAATTTGTGCGAAAAAACAATGTTTTTCTTCACCGATCGGCTGTGAATTAATGGTATTTGCAAGGGTTGCACAGAAACCACAAAAAAGACGTTCATTGTTGATAGTAAATATTTGCAATTGCATAACTTTGCAAACTCAGATGCACAAGATTCTGAATTGCCCTAGTATTTCGAAGTTTTAAAATATTCATACTATATCTGGATAACATTAAGATATAATAATTTATTACATTAAAAGGCATGCCCGACGATTGGAACCTAATTGTGCTCTGCCCAATCCATAAAATCAGTGACCCCACAATCTGCGCCAATTATTGTAGGATAATCCTCCTTAATATCGCATATAATGTGTTATTGAGTGTATTGATTTAACAACTGAACCGTCAACAAACTGATTGAACATTATCACTGTGCCTTTAGACCTGGAGAATCTCCTATCGACCAGATTTTCGCAATGCGACAAGTTTTGTAAAATACCACCTCGATGGTAAAGCTATCTTCGACAGCACTAAAAGGAACTGCTTCTATGCCGCTATGTCTGAGCTTGGCATCACCGCAAAGCTAATACGGTTGTGCAGGCTGACGCTGGGCAACAATAAGAGCTTCCTCAAACGAGGTTTCTGACAAAGACTCCGGATCGTGTAATTTTATCAATCTATTGCTGGAGAATATAATATGAGTGCAGAGCTAATTGGAGAACGTATTGTATTGAAACTACAGCTGCTGGTGTACGCCGATGATATTGATACATTGGGCTGAACAACCGCGCCGTTGGTTCTGCTTTCTCGAAACTAGAAAAGGAAGCGAAGCGTATGGGTCTGGTTGTGACAGGACGAAATATCTCATGTCATCAAACAAACAGCCGCACTGGTTACTAAGCACCCACGGCACAGTTGACAGTCATAACTTCGATGTTGTAGAGAATTTCGTCTATCCTGGAACCAGCATTAACAGCAACAATAATGTAAGCCTAGAAATCCCCCGCAGAAAGCTCTTGCGAGCAGGTGCAACTTTGGGCTGAGTAGGCATTTGAAAAGTAAAGTCCTCCCTCGACGAACAAAGACCAAACTCTATAAGTCACTGCTTATGGTGCGGAGACATGGGCAATGAAATCATGTGATGAGTTGACGAGTTTTCGAAAGAAAGGTTTCCGCAAGATTTATGGTCCTTTGCGTATTAGCAAAGGCAAATACCGCAGTCGATGGAACGATAAGCTGTACGAGATATACGACGAATTGTTGTAGCTTCAGTGGTTTGGAGATATGTGCATTAAACTTATTACAGTTTTATATGTATAGTACTAGCGTACCCAGCCCGCTTCGCCACGCCAGATTTTGCTTTATTTTACAATAAAATTACAACATGAAATATTTAGTTTATCTCTTAATTACATATATTAAATTATTCAATTATTTTCATATTAATTTTCTCACTATTCTCTTTTATCGAGCACAAGGTGAAGATTATATTAATACCTACACCCATATGCATATTCAGTGGTTTGGAGATATGTTTAAACTTATAAATAGAATATAGTGTTCTTATCATTGATACAAAAAATTACAACATGAAATATTTAGTTTATGTCTTAATTACATATATTAAATTATTCAATTATCTTCATTTTAATTTTCTCTATTCTCTTTACGAGCGGGTGAAGATTATTACCTACACACATATGCATACATGTTAGTAAATAGAATATTGTTCTTATCATTGATACAAAAGCACATCGGGCTCAAGTTAATGCTCGAATTGAAAGTATGACGCATGGCTTGGGCTTGGACATTAGTGAATACTTATGAAACAATAGGTATTTTTAAACTATTAATGTTAATTACAAATAAGGAATAATTATAATGACCTGATGTTCATGAAATTAAAAAAAAACAGGGTAAAGCACTCCAACTTTTGAAGTTTTTTTATTTTCTTAGCGAAAAATGAAAAAGCATTCAAATTGTAAAATGGATTGATTTTTCACTCTCACTTCTCCTAATGCTCCTAACTTACTCTTGGAACATTTAATAGCCGTGCCAATAGATTCTCTATTTATTTTATTGTGAATACAAAATTTTATAGATGTTGTGCATGATATTGAGATGTTATATTCGGTTTCCTCAACGTAATCTTTTAAAATAGTTTTCATTATTTTTAACATGGTAACACATATGTGGATATAAAATATTGAGTAAAATAAGGCACTAATAAAATTGAATTTTAATATAAAAGTAGAGATTTCTCCCAAAATAAATTTTTGAAAAAATAAAATAAAACATAAAATGTTATTTGTGTAAGACAAATTACTTTGATAGTTATTTAAAACCAGTTAAAATGATTTCATCAGATAGACAAATAAGTTTTTTGTTTCAATATATGAATAAAAAAGAAAAGATACATTGAATTAATAGAACAAAAAGCTATTAATAATAAATATATACAATATGAGTGATGTCCATTTCACACAGCAGACTCATCAGTTTGGTAAAACTCACTTTAAGGCCAGTGGATAGACTACATTTTTCGTTTTTTCATTTGGAGTATAAACGTAAGTATTAGTTTTTAGATGTGCCAACTCGGGAGCAAGCCACATACAATTGGCCGTGTGAAAAACACGAATTCTCCAAATTTAAACCGGCGATAATCAACGATTGACCTTATGCACAGGAAATTGTAGCCGCTTAAACTCTAACGGTAAATCGTTGGAAATCATCGGTATTCGTCGAATCAGTACGTCTTCGCCTTTGAATTTACCACTGATGATTGTGGCTTCGACTAAATTCAGTGAATTTTTTTAATTGTTAATCTGGTTCCGCCGCATAACCTAGGTGCGTTTAAATTGCGAATGAGCATTATGGGTGATCCAATTTTCAATTTTAGTGTGTGTGGCGGCATTCTAGATGGCTTCAATGAGTTTAAAAATTCAACTGGATAATTTACAGCTTGTTCTTCGTGCTTTACCGTGTCAGTTGACTTACAATTGATTTCTTCGCCGGGAAGTTTCAATTGAATTTGATTTGATTTGGAGGTTTTTTTACCAATACTTTCTTTTTTGGGTGCCATTTTTTATTTATTACAATGGTTTTGTGAAGAAACATGATTGGTGAAGAAAAATATAATTTTTCGTTGTAACAATCAATTGAAAACGCATCAGTAAACGGATACATTCGCGGCGTTACAACTTACCTGAAATTCCTAAAAATCCTTAATTATTTACTTTAATATACTTCAATATAATCCATTGTACTTAAATATGTTTCATATTGAGATATAAGTTATCACAGCTAGCATAGCTAACAAAATGTACAACAACAAAGCTGTCGCAGCTAGCAAAATATACCGATATTACTCAATTCAGCAATATTCTGTAAATATACAATATCATTGCTCAATAAAGTTAATTTCCAAAATTTACAACAACTGCACATTTCGTTGGCACTAAACTAGAACGGAAGCCGTGCCGCCGCAATGTAAGCCGTTTCTCGACCAAACTGAAGTGCTGTTTTGCTATAATTATTGCTTACAGAGTATATAGAAATAAGTACTAGTAAGTAAGAATTCGTACATATGTATGTAAGTTTATAGTAAATAAGCAAATTCTGTAGAAAAGAAATGTGTTTAATAAAGAAAGTTGAGTTCAACTTCACCATTCAAAACAGCGGGTTATTAATCATCTGGTGGCAACCATTAACTGGCGCCCGAGAACTTTAAAAAACTTGAAGTTGCCTACACCAAAAGTATTAAAGTGAATCTGTACGCACAAATATCATTATCCAGAAGGATAAACGACGGAATTTAATTTTTATAGAAAGTTCAGTCGAGTTCGACATAAGTCATTAAAAACAGTATTTGAATCTTGTTCGGAAATTTAATTACAAGTGTACGCACAAATATCATTATCCAGAAGGATAAACGACGGAATTTAATTTTTATAGAAAGTTCAGTCGAGTTTGACATAAATCATTAAAAACAGTATTTAAAACCTTGTTCGGAAATTTAATTACAAGTGTACGTAAAAACGCCGCAAAAACAAAAGAGCGCGTCAAGTGTCGTGACATATCTTAAGATTTGTTAAACAATAAAGCTAAGTGTTTGACAAATCAAATTAAAAATACTTATAAAGTGGGCAACTGAAACAAGATCCCGCCAAATCAACGCCCTGAGTGACGTCAATTGTCATTGTTTCATACAAAAATTTTTGTTGAAATTTTTCATCAAAGTGGCCCATTGTAAGAGAAAGGCACATTTTTCTTCGGTCTCTAACTTTTTTAATGTTGACTTTTTTGGTAAACTTTCTTTGGCAAAGCTTCTCAGAATAAGTCCGTCTTTAAGTTCTTAGATGACTGTAAACCCCAAAATCAATGTTTTTTGTTGTTCCTTACAGCCAATATGTCGAAAAAACTGAAATTTAATCCATTTTTTTTAAGGTTTTTACTCTCACGTTTCGTCAATATTTTAATTTACCCTTTGATACTTATACATTAAGTGACATCTTGTAATAGTAAGAAACTTAAGCAAAGACAACGTTCTGAGCAAACTAACCATTAGAAAAAAATCTTAACAAAATTTGTATTTTTTAAAAAAGCTACACTCACTATGTTTGTGTGCTGTTTTATTTTTTTTGTATCTTATAAGTGTTATCCATAAGTATCATAAATTTGTACACAACATTTAAATTAAATTTAATAAGACTCATCTATCAATGTCCAACACAAATCTGCAAGCAACGAGTCAAGCTTTTTGCCGCTGTACCAATGCTCAAGGGGGGCGGCGACTTGGTGAAATCTTTCTCCATGCTCATCGGATTCAGTCGGAACTTGCTGCTCAAAATGGTCCTTGTGATGGTGAAGGAAATGAATTTTTAAGGACATATTCACACCTATTTCTTCAAAAGCGTCTACCATGTCATCCACATATTTTTTCCAATCTTCAGACCGGTGCACTCCTAATTTTTTCATTTGGCCTTAGAAGTTCTCCGAATTTTGCGTTCTTCATAAGTCTTCTTATATCGGGGCCATTGAGAACACCTGAAAATAATGTATCAACATAACATTCGTTCTATTAAAATACTTAAAATACCTTCTTTTATTATTATTTTTTTTTTTGGTATCCGAACATTTTCTGAGTGAGATACTGGTAGCTGTGCAGATTGAACACTTTTGTAAACTGTGTTTTTTTGTTGAGTCTTGCAAATTTGTTCTTGCATGCGTAGCAGTTACCAGTATGATGCCCTTGTGGATCTATCCAAATCATTGGGATGCCGAACCCCATCACAGTCTTTTTGACGAGTTATGCAGGTTGTTGTTGCATTGCGTGCAAATGGTATTTGGCACCCAATCTACGTCTCTTATAACAGGCAAATCGAAATATTCCTCGTAGATGCCAGCAGTTTCCGAAGATATTTTGCGTCTACTCCGAGGGCTTGTAAATTTTCCACATACGTAGCAGAACAACGATAGGCCAATTGGACACTTATTCATTTTAATTTATTTTCTTAATATACAAGGCACTAAAACAATGTTCTTTCCGCGAAGTCAAAGTCAAATTAACTACTGCAATCTATGCTTAAAATTTGACTCGTTTCTTTCAAACGTTACTTGTTGTTATTTCTTATCAGTGCAGTGGTTAAAAGCTTGACTCGTTGCTTGCTGATTTGTGTTGGACATTGATAGATGAGTCTTATTAAATTTCATTTAAATATTGCGTACAAATTTATGATACTTATTGATAAGACTTATAAGATACAAAAAAATAAAACAGCACACAAACATAGTGAGTGTAGCTTTTTTAAAAAATACAAATTTTGTTAAGTTTTTTATCTGATGGTTAGTTTGCTCAGAACGTTGTCTTTGCTTAAGTTTCTTACTATTACAAGATGTCACTTAATGTATAAGTATCAAAGGGTAAATTAAAATATTGACGAAACGTGAGAGAAAAAACTTTAAGAAAAATGGATTAAATTTCAGTTTTTTCGAGATATTGGCTATAAGGAACAACAAAAAACATTGATTTTGGGGTTTACAGTCATCTAAGAACTTAAAGACGGACTTATTCTGAGAAGCTTTGCCAATGAAAGTTTACCAAAAAAGTCAACATTAAAAAAGTTAGAGACCGAAGAAAAATGTGCCGTTCTCTTACAATGGGCCACTTTGATGAACAACTTCAACAAAAATTTTTGTATGAAACCATGATTGTAACTCAAAAAAGTAATGATCCAGTTCGATTCGTAGGACCCGAAATAGGGGGAAACCGTCGAATTTGGCTTAGTCTTTTTTTTTGACTATCACAGTGTTATTAAAGACTCACTTCTTTTATACGTAATTTCACTTCCAAAAACCGAAGATACCCTTTACAATAAAATTATCATAAAACGAGTATACTTAGAATTCACCAATCTTTTCATATCCCAAAACGACAAATATGGCATACTTGTAAATTGAATTGAAGTAGATGATACTACTATATGCAAGAGAAACCAACATAAAAAAATAAACAAAACCCATTGCATTTCACAGATCCTTAGCGGAGAAAAAGCGCTTTGCGATTACCAATATGTAAACCAAGCTATAATTGAATTAATTAGTGAAGGAACAATATTTCTTTCAAATTTTATTGGAAATATTACTTATAATAATACACTTTTAAACTAAATGGTACTTTTCTCATAAACTTCTTTAACGAAACTATAACTTTGAATAACGTTAGTTAAACAAACTGGCAAACAAGTTCCTACCAAATCTTACCCGCAATACTTCAGAATAACCTAACGGAAAATGAAATTAAATTAGACTTAAACTATTTACATAAACTACATTTAAATAATGTAAATGAACTAGAACGAATAACATCAAAAAACATTATTTCAATTCGCTCAAGCTTCTTAGCAATTCTTGTTGCAATAACACTATCATTAGTTTTATACTATATCAGACTCAAACCAAAAACCAGAAATTCATTTCTTATCCCACCAATAATAGATTACCCAGAACTTTCAGTAGCCAATAATTCTTAATCAGCGAGACGCTGATGCTTAAGAAGGGGGGAGTTATCACAGTTAGCATAGCTAACAAAATGTACAACAACAAAGTTGTCGAAGCTAGCAAAATATACCGATATTACTCAATTCAGCAATATTCTGTAAATATACAATATCATTGCTCAATACAGTTAATTTCCAAAATTTACAACAACAGCACATTTCGTCGGCACTAAACCAGAACGGAAGCCGTGCCGCCGCAATGTAAGCCGTTTCTCGACCAAACTGAAGTTTGCTGTTTTGCTATAATTATTGCTTACATAGAGTATATAGAAATAAGTACTAGTAAGTAAGAATACGTACATACGTAAGTTTATAGTAAATAAGCAAATTCTGTATAAAAGAAATGTGTTTAATAAAGAAAGTTGAGTTCAACTTCACCATTCAAAACAGCGTGTTATTAATCATCTGGTGGCAACCATTAACTTATATATCCACAACGCATGTGTCAACAGAAATTTTTGGGTTATTAAACAATAGAATATCAGCATAGTAAATAAAAACTATATTTGACAGTTAAAAAAAAGTGCTCCGATTATCACCAAACTTTACAGGTCAAACAAACTTAACAGGTTTCATTGAAATTGGGACAGCAGTTTCGGAGCCTACCCGGAACATTCAGACATACGTTCATTTTTATACACATAGATTAATTTAGTGCTTAGTTATGGTACTTTTCAGGCTTTCGGTTAATGATGATTTGTGGACGTGACAGTGGTTCAATTACGCCCATCTAAATGTAAAAATGGATGAAATCGGTGGATAACCCCGCTCACTCTCCATATAACGGTACTTTTCGAAACTACTTAAAGCGCAATAACTCTATGACTAATTACGCCAGAGACATTAAATTTTACCCCCCGAGGTGCTAGGAGAGCTCTTTATAGGACCCGGTGTGAAAATTGGACAATGGGCGTGGCACCACCCACTTTTTTGATAAAATTCCATATCTCGCGACCCGACCAACCGATTTCGACTAAATTTAATACTCATAATTTTTCTAACTTTCATTTGTTACAGTGTGAAAATAAACAAAATCGGACTACAACAACGCCTACTTCTCATTTCATTCACAATTTAAAATTCCATTCGATGATTTCACTTACCATACACAAATTAAGAACTAATTAAGATAACGGAACACATTTTTCCAGAAATAATTCCCTTAAAGTAAGGCACCTTTTGACCAAAAATTGGTTCAAAGTTCAGCTTTTCCTACGGTTTTTTCTTCTGTGATAACTTTTATTTTTCGTTTTAAATACAAAGTGAGTTTTTTTCTTAAGGAACATTTTGTCATTTTATGATCGCGTCAAATTAACAGCTGATTTTTTAGTATTAGCACATGTGAGCATGCGAGCATATAAAATAATTTTTTACGCTGCCAATTTGGTGCAATTTTTGTAAAGCATTTATGCGAGAAAACTTTTACTGGACATTGGGATTTAAGGAGGTGGAAACTTCGAAATTGCTCAACTTCGAAGTCATCAAACCGAAAACCGCAATTAAGCGTGGCGTATTTATCCGTGAAATACTGTATGTAGTATATAGGAATTGGGGTAGTATCGACCCGTTTTCATCTATTTTTCCTAATACCACATACTACTAACATGTCACTTACTAAAAAACCTATCCTATGGAGTAAAGTCAGCCGGATTCACGAAAATCCTGATATTAGTTATTTAGTGGCAATGCCACACTCTCACTCATAACTCACATACTGGCCGATATATTTGGAAAAAGTCAGCCGTAAGTTCGAAAATATTTATATATTAGGTATATATAGGCTAAGGAATGTATAGGTCTGATTCCAACCATTTTTGACATACAGACACATCATTGTCAGAGAAGGATTATATCTTAATTTCAATTATATATCTCACACATTGATCAATATTTTCGATCAAAAGTCAATTATAGGTAATGGGGTCCGAATATTCGGTATCTGGATTTCAGCGGTTTTCGGTCATAAGATGACATACACTAAAGGCATTATTCTTACAAAGTTTTATCCCATTATACTAATTGCTTCTTGATTTGTGTACTGGAAAGTGAAAGAATCCAGCGAAATTTTAAATTTTTCTATATAGGAAGTAGGCGTAGTTGTTGTCCGATTTTGTCCATTTTCACAGTGTGGCATGAGAATATGAGAAGAATGCCATATACCAAATTCCGAACACATACGAAATCGGTGGGTCGGGTACCGAGATATGGAATTTCACCAAAAAAGAGTGCGGTGCCACGCCCATTGTCTAACTGTCAAACCGGATCCTATAAAGTGCTCATATACCATCTCAGGGGTAAAATTTAATGTCTCTGGGATATTTAGTTATTGATTTGTTACTCTTTAGTTTTTAACGGAACCGTTTTATGAAGAGTGAGCGGGGTTATCTTCCGATTTCATCCATTTTCACACTATCGGCAGGACTTCTTATAATATTTGAAATAAATAAATTTATTTATTGTAACAAAATTTTAAGCTCGAATTTAAGAGACTGACATGCAAAAAAAGCTATTTTTTAATTTAATTTCATTTACACTATAATTGAACTTAATAGGGTATTCCATACCAAATCGACCACTTTTGAACCCGACCCCTTTAGATTTTGCTGAAACTTATCCATCCTTTTCTACCCTTTGAAAAACATTTTTGAGAATTTTTTCATAAATT
Organism: Bactrocera neohumeralis; assembly: GCF_024586455.1. Classification (NCBI taxonomy): domain Eukaryota; kingdom Metazoa; phylum Arthropoda; class Insecta; order Diptera; family Tephritidae; genus Bactrocera; species Bactrocera neohumeralis. Next base: position 23,010,955 of record NW_026089622.1, read on the forward strand.
TTTGTCCAACTTCAAAAAAGTTATGAATTTTTCAAAAAAATGGCTTTTTTATTTTCAATCATCATGCCTCTTCCAGGGCACGATGACCTTCGTAGGAAGTGCATGAGTGGAGCCAGCCTGAAGTGGTACCTGCAGCACCTCCGAGAGGGGAATACTCCTAAGGTGGCGGAGGTTCTGGCCAGGAACAGTGCCAGGGTAGTGGTGAATTCCCCCGCGAAGGAGCGTAGCAAGACCGCGTCTGCTCGCGCGTAAGGCAGCGGGGCTGGTAGCTCGACTTGCGTTAACAGGGCAGCGCCTTAGGCTACCCATGCACAAGTGGGCAAATTACGCCGCAGGAGCTCCCAGCTCTAAAAGGCTGAAGGGCAACAGCACAAAGTCAGCCAGAGGCCAACCCTCCGTACCGGATATCCTCCGGGTGGAGGGGAGACGGCGCAAATATGCGAATGCTGTAAAAGGCATTCGCATGGCTGTACTGCCTCTAAACTATCCGGCGGAGACGTTGGAGTCGGAGGAGCTTACCGTGCTCCAAGACCTCCTTATGTAAGAGGTATTCAGAGGTAGTGAATACCCAGCGTTCTTCCTTGGGGTGGATTTCACAGGAGGCATGTTGCAGGTGAACTGCCAAGACGAGACCGTCCTCTGCGCAAGAAGGGCGGGGAACATACCGAACATGCACAGCATGATGATGTTCCTCCCCCGACGCGAAGACAATCCAATGAGTTTACTCTAGGTCTGGTCAAGAATCAGAGCCTGGGACTCAGCTTCTCGGCCTGGCGCATAGTCAACAGCGAGATAGAGAAAAAGGAGGAGATAAAGGGATGGAGACTAAACTTGGACATCCTTCTGATCTAAGAGCCTTGGGTCTACGAAGCGAGAGACCTAGGACTTGTGTAGAAGTCAGGAACAATATTGACTTCTTTTGCATTTGAGAGTTCCTGACGCAGGATCTGGTGGCGATATGCTTAGTGAGAATTTGAGCAGGGAGGGGCAGACTGACAATAGCGTTACGGGCCCAGGAATGGAGAGCAGGTTGTCTGCATGAGGCAAGACTGACACAGTACTAGCAATCAAAAGAAGCGGCGGGACATTTATGACCAGCGCAGAAGATAGAGCTACGGCGCTTCTGCGGGCGCACTTCCCGGAAACAATTCGGGAAGACCAGTGTCTACCCGTGGTCGAACACAGGCCGTCCTGCTCGGATTGGATAATCGCAAGGCAATTATATACTGCGGATTCGATCAAGTGGGCAATGGCTTTGTTTGAGAAATTCAAGTCTCCGGGAGTGGATGACATCTTTTCAGCGCTTTTACAACAGGGAAAGCAGGATCTACTGCCATACCTTGTTCGGCTGATGAGGGATAGACTCGCAATGGCGTACATCTCTGAATTTTAGAAGACCGCTAAGGTTATCATCATACCAAAAGTAGAAAGGAAGGACTATTCACTGGCTAAATCCTTCAGGCCAATTAGTCTAACTTCTTTCTTACTAAAAACTATGGAAAAGATCGTAAACCATGAAATAAAGTCGAAGGCGCTGAACCCCTGCATGCTGCTCAGCAGGCATACAGAGCAGGCAGATCGACCAATACTGCTCTGTACCAGTTAACCTCTGAGGTAGAGAGTTCGTTGGAGAGAAGGGAAGTGATGCTTTGCGCCTTCTTAAACATCGAAGGTGCCTTTGACAACACGTCTCACAGGAGTGTAGCCAGGGCACTGGAGAAAAGGAATGTGGCAGCACCGGTACACAGATGGATAGAGGCCGTTCTGCGCACCAGAATTGCTAAAACCACAGTAGGAGATACAAGGATTCGTCTTGGCACAACAAGGCAGAGAAAGGCATTGGCAACCAATGCATAGCATGCGACATGCCAAATTGCTAATTGGGGGGTACAACCACAGCAGGTTTAAATTTGTAATTAACCTCCCTAGGGACAAACTCAGCCTACCGGTCGCATTCTACACCGGCCACTGCGAGCTGAATAGGCATTTATATAATATGAGCCTATCCTCTTGCGCTAACTGCCGGTTCTGCGACAGGGAGCCTGAAACAGCAGAACACCTGCTAATCGACTGCACAGCAGTCTATAGACGCAGTATTAAGGAACTTGGATCCATGTTTCCGAATAGGGATCGCATCGCCTCACTAGCACCCAGCAGAATATTGGACTTTATCAATATGCTGGGGATATGTGAGTCCTTGTAGTTTAGAAGAGGGCACAATAGACCTAAGGTCGCGGTGCATTCCTCATTTATTAATCTTATCTTATGGAATTCACTCCACGGAAGGGAATCTGTAGAATTACAGCTTTGTTAATATTATCATCCAGGAAATATTGTTGACCAACCGGAGAATGAATATATTTCTGCCATGCTTGTATTTTTTATAAATTTATCTATGAGTTAAAATTAGTAGTTGAAAAATACATTGATATGCATATTTATAACTTTACAACAACAACAACTTAACAAGCATAGAATTGCCTTTTGCCGTCGGCATCTTCATATCTATGCGCAATCAACATTTTTTCTCAATTGAGAATTAACAAGTTTCGATATATACGAAAATATCAAAAAAGTTGCTAATATTATACCTAACAAATAAAAATTATATTTTTTATTTTTTTTTTTTATAATTTAATAAATTACAGTAGAATCCGGATATAACAACCTTCAAGGGACCGGCGATATTATGTCGTACTAACCGGATGACGTATAAAACGGATATTTACATATGTATGTAATTATGTATTATAAGTGCGAAAGTTTGATTTTCCTATTTAGGTAAATAAAACATGTTGTAGGAATCAGTTACATATGTTTATTTTAATTATTCTTATACATATGTACACAAATAAGTAGTACATACCAAATTACAAACATAGGTACGTAATGTACTGTAATACTGTCACTAACGTAGGAAATCTGTTATTTGGGATTTTTTTTGACAGACTTTTGTTCGGTAGTAAGAACTTCGGACAGCATTTTGAATTCGTGACATCATTGTTTTCATATGGTCATCATCAAAGTTAGTCTGAACAAATACATTAAGCGTTTCCACAGCCTTCAGAGCTTCAGATACACTCAAGGTTGGATAAAACTATGGTTCGTCATCATCACCGTCGCTATCTTCGCTATTCGCGTCGTCAGCGATGATATTATCCACAATGTGTTCATCAGACGGCTCTTTACAAGTGGCGACAGCATCATCGACAAGCGCGTATTGTTCAAAGTCCTCGTTTGTTATGGGTAACTGATGCTTATCAATAGCCTTCGCCCAAATGCTCAGCGGTACGTCGTCTTCTTCGTTAAAATCATCTGAAGTTATGGTACATTTTACATTGCTTCGGACAAAACCAGCATGTTTGTAACAGTTAAAAATTGTTCCTTGCTTGAGTTGAGTCCAGGCATCTTGAATCATTAGAATAGCGTCAAGAACAGTGATCTTCGGGCGCTCAACACTACTGCGTCCACCATCTAGAAACTGGATCATTTTTAAAACAAGGTTTTTACGAAAATGTGTTTTCAAAGCTCGAAAGATCCCTTGATCCATGGGTTGCAACACTGATGTCATGTTTGGAGGCAGAAATACTAGGGTTATGCTTTTCAAGTCTGCAATATGGGGATGTGCAGGACAGTTGTCAACTAACAGCAGGATTTTCTTATTCTTTTTCGTAAGTTCCCCATGCGCGTGCCCATTTAGTAAAAATGTCACCAGTCATCCAGGCTTTTCGATTGCTCTCATAATCCACTAGCAAATGCCGTACATTTTTAAAACATCTGGGACGTTGAGATTTCCCGATTACGAAAGTTTTTTTTTTAGCTGTGCCACTCATGTTGGCTGCCACCATTACTGTTATTCGCTCCTTTGATAATTTTCCTCCTGTACATTTTTCACCTTTAAATTTCAACGTCTTGTCTTTATACGTCTTTATAAAACAACCCGGTCTCATCTGCATTAAAAATTTCATCATCACTAAATTGAGCACGTAGAGTAGGCCAAACTTTATCTAACGAATCGTGTACATCACTCTTTTGTACTGACAAAGACTCATACTTTCTTACTTTAAAACGGTTTATCCAACTCATGGAACATATGAAATTATGCATGTGTAACTGTCTAGCAAAAAAATTTGCTTTCTCTTGTAGCAGAGGTCCATTAAGAGGTATTCCCCGGTCACGCTGAAGCTTAAACCACTGTAACAATGCCTTATCCAACTGCTCATGAGTAGAAGTTCCTACACGTTTTTATTTCAAAACATTGGCATTAAATAGCGGCACGATCTTGTATTTACTCTTCTTTATTGTTGATATTGTAGAATGAGATACGCCAAATTCCTTTGCGAGGGTCGCGTTTGATTCACCAGCCTCTAATCTATGTAATATTGCACTCTTTTCTTCAATTGTAAAACACTTTCTCTTCACAGAACTCATTTTATGGCGCTTTATGAACTTGTCATAACAGGTGACAAACACTAACTGTGATTTACGCGCGCCAATAAGGAGAATTGAACGGTGAAGCGCGGGGGAAAGTAAGGGGGTATTGGTCATTCGTTACCTAAATTGAAACAAAACACGTCGTTTTAAATGGACGAATTGTCGTAAAAAATGGTCGCTATAAACGGTTTGTCGCTCAAACCGGAGTCGCTCTAAACGGTTACATTTCCTCAGTATCTAACTATTAAACCGAACTTGAGTAAATAATATCGACGCTAAAAACGGTTAGTCGTTGTAGGCGACGTCGTTATAAATGAATTCTACTGTAATTAACTTTTTCAAAATAAATAAATATGTATGTATATCTTCAGATTCATCTTATTTTCAATAAAATTTGCTGTCCACTAATAAACGTGACAATGAAACCAGAAGATAAGCAGAAAATTTTATAATTATTAAGGGAGCACTGTGCGTGCACAGGTTAAAACAAAAATATTTGAAAACTACGTCCAAAAATAAAGGTGGTCGGCCCAGAAACATTAACAACCGACAATGCCGCCCTCTCGCCCTATTGGTCACTTCGAAAAATGCTGTTAAAACCGCGGCGGGTCTTAAAATGCTAAATATCGAAGCAAGTGATTGGACGGCGCGCCGTACATTAAAAAAATGGTTTTAACGCATCAGAAAAGAAAAAAAGCTTTGTTGACAAAAAGGTATGTACGGCTGCGGTGCGATTTTGTTGCAAGACATGAGAATTGGACTGAAGAAGATTCGAATATGGTTAGTTTAAAAATATTTACTTTATTTTTTATTTTCAAGGCAATATGGTCCGATGAGACGAAAATAAACCGTTACCAATCTGATGGACCGTCGTGGTACTATAAACGAGACCTAAACACGATTAAACCAAATCATGTTTCCCAAACTGAAAAGTTGGTGGCGGGTCAATCATGGTTTGGGGGTGTATCATAAGAAACGGTGTAGGTCCTCTGGTACGCATTGATGGGGTCATGCGTAAGGAGCAATATCTGAACATTTTGCAACAAAATTTGCAGACAGGCACTGAAAATTTAGAACTTCCTGCCAGCCTTGTGCAAGACTGGCTAAAAAGTCAAAACTTTTTTCAGTCCTTGTATGGACCCCACAATCACCGAATATGAATCCAATAGAAAATTTGTGGAGTTATGCCAAGGCGCAGCTAATAGTTACATTAGCTTGTAACTAGCGGACTCAAGTAGTTTGGGACGCAATACCCCCCCGATTTTGTACACTTTAAAAAAAACTAAGGAGTTTTTGGACCAAACAATAATTTTATGATTTTATATAGTACTATATTTTAATATTACATCGAGTGCAAAACTGTAACATTGAGTTCATTTTATGTTTTTATTTTAAAAAATTGTTCATTGTTATTAAATTACCATATTTAGTTACTATAATAAAACTAAGATTACAATTAATTAAAGGCACAAAATCATAAAATTGGTTGTCTATTTTTGTTTCCGGCTTTACTTAACAATAGATCACTGTGGAGTGTTACATCATTGCCCGTCACTGTTTATTATTTCATTTGCACATTTTTCAGTATTTTTACAAATATGGCAAATATGAGCCACATATGTACAAACATTCAACAAGTGCCGCACACACCTTTCCGCATCTCCGTTGTCATGGGCAACCAATTAACAAAGCTCCCGTTTTGTCAAAGAATCAATCTCTCGAAATTGGTAGAAAATCCGAACTGTGCCGAAAGAAACTAACAAACGATCGCCGATTGTCACTGCTTCCCTTGCCGCTCGAACAGCTTCGCCTACAAACTAGCGTAAATATATACATATGTATGTTTATGTATGAGTATGAGCTTGCATACATATCGACGCTGATTTTTGCGAGACACGGCAAAATATTTTAGATATGAAACAATATTTTAAATGGTATGGTCGAATTTGGGAAATTCCACGGATTCTTGGACTCCTCCAAAAAATTATACTTTCCCATTTTCGTCGAGAGTTATTTCTGGCAAAGAAATAAAACACTACGTCTCTTCCGAACACTTGGATTCTCATGCAGAGCAGCTCGTACTTTCTGACGTGGGGAAAGGGCTATTCTGCAAATATTGTCCATGGTTTACGCCTCAAAATCAAGGAGGTTATCGGGGAAATACTTGGGGTACTTGTCACGCAGCCGTTTACTGATTTCAAAAATTTGGTTGGGATCAAGGGTGTGTTAGAAATTCATTCTCAAAATATGTACCATAAGAATGTAATGGCAACGGGGAAGGACTTCGTGAGAGACTATCACAATCCACAACGAAGCGCCCGTAATCTTCTCGACGAAAAACACCTTTCGCAAACGCAAGAGAACAGAAAACGACTCATCCCCATTGTGAAAACGGTCATTTTTTGCGGAAAGCAGAACATCCCACTTCGTGGGCATAGAGATGACGGAGATATTCGAAAAAAAAAACGCCCGTGCAAAACAAAAGGAATTTCAGGGCTTTGCTGAGATTCGGAATCGATTCAGGTGACACAACTCTGGAGCATTACCTTGGGAGCACATCTTCAAAAGCGACCTATACCAGTAAAACGACTCAGAACCAACTAATTGAATGCTACAGGGCAGAGATACTGGACAAAATTTTGCAGCGAGTGGCTCGTGCTGAGTTTTACACGATTGTTTTCGATGAATCTCCAGATCTGTCGTGAAAAGCTCAGTTAATACTTTCATCCTGCCAATTATTACGTAGAAGTAGAATTTCCGTAAAAATATAATAATTGATGCCTATCGGATAGTGGTTGTTCCCAAGAAAATAAACAGAAATTTACATAAGAATAATGTTTCTCGTTACAGATTAGCGTTGTACTCAGATATGTCGATTTTTCTTCTGGCGAAGCATGCATACGAGAAGACTTTGTATCTTTTTTGGACGCATTCGGTGAACTTTCGAAAAATACTCTCGCGGAGGGCACATTATCAGAAGAAAGTGAGGATGAAAATGGATTAATGGCTTACAGGACTACTGAAAAAAATGACCGAACCGATGAAAAATTGTCTCTAAGTGGATTTGCCATCGGGGGGATTGTTCTTGGAGACATGAAGAAAATGAATTTTCTAATGGAGAAATGCGCTTCGATAGGGACTGATGGATGTGCGGTCATGCTGTCAGATATCGGAGCAGTCAACGAAATTCGGAAAGAAGCAAAAAATGCAGTCGTGACTCCGTGTTTCTCGCACAAACTCAACAACAGTATTTCAAGGTCAGTGAAAGTACGATTAATCGAAAACGTTGCCAGTGCCATACTAGAAGTCGACAAATTCTTTAAGAACTCATTTCCAAAACGTGTGACTGTATTAGCAAAGATACTTGTTGAAAAAATTGTCCAGTTTGTGAAACAAGATGGGTACAGAGGCACGATGCTGTCCTTCAATTTGTTGCGAAGTTACTGTTGATCATCGAAGCTCTGTCAAAAATCAGTGAGTGGAAGAACACAGAAACAGCAGGCAAAGCAACAATTCTCGTATCGGCTTTGTGCAAGTTCGAATTTATCGTCGGGCTCTTCAGTCTCAGCGACATTCTATCGCTCACCCATACGCTCAGCGTAGTTCTTCAAAAGGAAGCAATTGATTTGGCGAACGCATCAGAAATGATTGGGACGTTGCTTGCCACGTTGGAAAATAAGAGAAAAAGTTGATGAAACATTCCGATTGATTTATTCAGAAGCCAAGAAAATGGCGGAAAAACTCGATGTTGACGAAGCGAAACCGAGAACATGTAGTCGAAAAACGAAACGCGCGAAAACTTGCGAAGATTACTACACGGTCTCTATCCACGTACCTCTGCTAGATATCATCAAAGAAGATTTGGAAGCTCGTTTTTCACAAGAATGGTTACCAATTGAGTGTGTTGCTCCCAGAAAAAGCAAGTCTTTTAAAAGAAAACGAAATCGATGATCTAATCGGATGCTTGATAGAAAGATTCGGGAATCTTCTGGATGATGAAAAAAGCGTACAAAAATTGAAATTCAAAGGTGCATTAAGCTACTGGCAGCAGCAACAAAAAATTGAAGGCAGCGAAATTCCAACTTCTGCACTGGAAACATTAAGAAAATGTGATGTCGACATATTCCCAACAATCCACACCTATCTCCGAGTATTCTGTGCACTTCTCGAAACAACCGCGAGCTCTGAACGTTCTTTCTCTTATCTTCGCCGCATCAAAACATGGCTTAGGACGACCATGCTTCAAGAAAGACTAGTTGGATTAGCGTTGCTTCATATGCATCATGACCGAAGAAGTCATCGAAAGATTCGCAAAACTTGGCAGTCATCGTTTTTAGTTATAAAACACGCAATGTAAAAGGATTTTTCTGTTTGAATTTTTAATAAAAATGAGCCACTATGTAATGCATGCATATGGTTGACTTTTCGATTATAACCACTTTGTTTACCTAAAAATTGGAATTTATAATTTGTGTTTCATAATCGAAGGATAAATTCAATTTGCCCCCCAAGAATCGTCTCTGGATCCGCCACTGAATATATGCACATATGTATGCCTAAAATTAGTGTTATTTGATATAAAACCCGTAATTAGAATCCTCTTTAACTGCAAAAAATACCTATTTACTTTGTATTTTCAAAACACACCAAGTTATTATACCAAAACTAACTAATATTCAAGCGAAAAATTTCCGGCAAACCCTTTCTGCTTAATAAAGCAGTAAGCCGGATTGTATATAACTAATAAGCAAGGAAATATAGCAAGTCTCAAATAAAATAATGCGAAAACACAAAGAAAATAAAAAACAACCATACGTACATACAATATGCATATTTAGTGCAAACATTTATACCTTTTCATTACACAAATAACATACATCAATATGTATGTATAATTGCTCCACCTGTATTCAAATTACAGAAAGTCGAATTTATAGATAATTTGGAACACTAGGTCAAAACAAACAATTACAACAAAACACATAAGTGCTCACAAATTATTATTTATAAACACAAGCAAAATATATCTCCTGGTAAGCAAAAATTGGCTTCTATTTATTCCCTAAATGTATTCACAACATATCTCTATAATCATATTAGACGGCCGTTCTAATAGAAACTACGTACAAGTCCATATTTGCTTACGTATAAACATACATGTAAGTATGTACATAACAGAAAAAACTTTTTTCAATTCCATTTTCAATTTCTCTTTCTTTTACGAAAAAATTAAATAACATTTACACATATGTACATATATCGAAAAAAATAAAAAAGTCAACAAAATATGCATAATTTGTAAGAATTATACAAAATATTTGAAAATATTTATTAACACATTTGTACACACACATACATATTATGAGCCCACATCGACACTTTTTCGGCAATACCTCTTCAAAAACCGAATTGATCTCTATAACGAGCTCTCAATTGCTTATGAAGAAAGCATAATCATAAACACACAAACAATTCGTGCATACTTATGTAAATAGCACATTGATCTCTTCAGCGAGCTCTCAATTGTACAAAACATACCTTCATAAGCACATATGTACATACATACATACAAGTCCAAGTACTAGGGTGTACCTAAATACTGACATACGGACCGAAAAGGTTTTAATAGATTAAAAGGGCGGATATTTTCAAACTTAAAAGTAAAATAAAATAAATAAATATTAATATTATGCAAATAAATAGAAACGTTAATAATAACACGAAATAACATATTCGATTTCTATCAACCTAAACTGAATATAAAAACTTATTTACCTAAAAAAGTTTCAAGCAATATTATATTGCCTTATTCAAATTATTTATACGGAGAAAAAAATTTAATTACTTTTACACACATTTAAAATAAAATTAAAATGATGATTGACGACAAAATTCAAAATACACCTGCAGGATCTACACGCCCAAAACAGGTTGCTAAGTTTATTTCAGAAAGTGACAGTTTAAGAAGATACTGCACCAGATTTTCCGGCTCACCGATTTAAGAAAACTCTGAATCATGACGCCATATTAGATTCTGACGATTCAGATATACCACAAAATTTTAAATCATAGGCTTACGATATTTACGAAAACTGCTTAGACCAATATGAATGTACATACAAAGGATTCCGATCACCGATCAACTAAAGCTAATAAAAGCAATTGCACCTACTCCACAACCGAGAGTAGACTGCCACAAATAGACACACAAAAGGCAAGTTCAGGCATCCACCTCGAGGTGCCCACATGTAACATAGAAATATTTTATGGAGGTTATGAAGAATGGCCGTCCTTCCGAGACATGTTTACAGCAACTTTCAAAAGCACAATAATTGTATCACCTCCGATACAAAACAAAAGGGCAAGCAGGCATAATAGTGAAACAGTTCGCTCTTAATGACGCTAATTTCAATTTGACGGGAAAAGGTCTAAAAGAGAGATACGAAAACGAAAAAGTACTGGTCGATGAACAAGCAATGACACTAATGAACTTGCCTAAAATTAAGAAAGACACAAGAGCAGAATTCGTCAAACTAGAATCCACTGTTTCAAATTGTTTGTCGGTTCTATCGACACTAAATATTCCCACACAATTGGGATCCTATTCTGGTAAACATATGTACAGCCTCATTACTAGAAAAATCGTTACTTTTGTGAGAGCAATCCCTTTCACTACGAAAAAAGTGTCCAACGTGGCAACAAATGAAAGATTTTCTGACTACCCAATATGAAATTGGGGAAAGAGTAGAAGAAAAAGTAGTCAGAACTAAAAACATTAAACAAGACCACAAAAGAAGCTTCAGTAGACTCCAAGCAAAAAGCTAAAACTATATAAAAAGAAGCATTAACAAAACACAATTCACATCCGAACAAAACAAACATACGTCATGCGAACTGTGAAAAGGAGGGTACAATCTGAAATCTTGTGAGAAGTTTAAAAACTTAAAAGTTAAAAAAACTCGAAACCGAAAATTCTAAAAATTGCCAAGAGACACCATGTTGTTCAAAGCAGAGTTCGCAAATACTCATCACTGAGGAGTAAAATTTTTATCTTCCTCCTCAGTACAACACAATTGAGGAGCAATAAATTTTGATTTCCTCAATTGTGAGTTCAAAGGAAAGAGTGCTCTTCTAGAATATTTCTCTTTAATACTTATCTTATCTTTTCGCTCTAATATTTTCCGCATACGTACGTGCTCCTCAAAATAATACTCCTCACAAGAGCGCTAAGTTTCTTTTTCTCATCTCAGGTTTCAGCACTCAGTATTTTGTATCGCTGATAAAGTCAGTTATGCAGCAGAGAGTGCACTTGAGCAATTTCTTATTCTCTTAGAGAGTATGTATATTTATAAATTTATGTTAAAGTTTAATTGTTGTTGGTGTAAATATTAACAGTTTTGGGTACATACATGATTAACCGTTAATTTAAGTTGTATTGTGAGTAGGTAATTAATCAGGAAGACGATGCAAAAATACTCTTCTCTAAGTGAATTTCTCTATACAATGATTGTTTTTTTTTGTCATCGGTTTTTCCATACTCGGCATTTTTTCAATTGTCATTTTGGATTAAGACGCATTGCAGTTTTGTTAGCTTAAAATTTTATAAGTTAAAAATGGGCAGCTTTAGCCAAATTAGCCAAAGTAGTTCTATCTGTTCCATGTAGTCAGACTTCAGTGGAACGTGCCTTTAGTGCTCTTTCGTTAATTTTAACTAAGCATCGTTCCAAGCTCAACGCACAAAATATCAATAATTTGCTTTTGATAAGGTTAAATGAAGAACTTTTTAATAATATGAATTTTTCTTAAGGTAATTTTTCATCAAAAAATTATCAACTTTATTTATTGAATTATTTGTGTTCTTTTTTTATTGAAATATATACATGTTTTGTTTGTTTTAATAAATAAGTACTTACTTAGCACGTTGTATGTACAAATACGGAAAATAACTAAATAAAAATTTCAGTGTCTATTCTTTATTTGTAAACTAGCTGACCCCGCAACCGTTGTCCTGCGTGAAATTATGTGTTTTGAAATGAAAAAAGTTGAAATTATGTTGTGTCGAAGATGATTTATTTTCGATTTTTTACATTTCTTTTAATGTAGCGCAGCTTAATAAACATAATTTTTTGATTTCTGTTCTGGTGCGTAAATATACAGAGAAGATGGGTTTCCAACTCGTCAACACGCCACATATGTATATCTGGCCGTGTGAAAAACATAGCATTTCCCGATTTCCTTGTGTCCTGTTGATTGTCAACGCAAAGGCAATTTTCCCTGGAAATTGAATACGTTCGAAGGCTGTCCCTTGTATTCGATAACTGCGTCATAATCAGTCGGGTTCCATTACTCAGTTTCGGCGCATGAAGATTGTGAAACATAATAATGACAGATCCAACTTTGAGACGCAAATGATCCTGGGGCATACCAAGCCTCTCCAAAGAATTTGGATAGTCCACTGGATAATTTACGGTTTCGTCTTCCTTGTCAAGACGATCGATCGATTTATATGAGCGCAAACCTCCCGGAATTTGACTTTGAATCTTCCAGTTTAAGTCATTAACATCGGTATTTTTGGCAGCTAAAATTGCGCGTGCACTCAAGCAAGCATTTATGATAATTTGGCGAATGTTCGGACAAACATTCGTGATGAGTTCATCTTCCGTTGAAGTGAATTGACAAAAGGGAGGTGAAATTGATATCAAACCACTGGAAGTATCAACCGAAATTTGCCCATTTCCAATTCTTAGCGAATACAATGTAAAATGTCATCGGCAATGTCATTTTTTCGTATCCCATAATTAACGCGAATTTGAAGGCTGATATGTCAAAATGATCTTCGCGAAAAGTATGCGAACTTCAGTGGCATGCGAAGTAACTCTTGCATTGTCCTTCGTCTCTTTCCAGTGATTATCATGTTCCAGTAAATGCAACTGCTGGCATGCTTCTCAAAAAGTTGCACACACTGTACCATTCACAATACGCAATGACTTAAATGAAGTTGAACCGCGTGGCTCACAACGGTCGGAAAACTTTCATGAATAGCAAAAGAAAATATCCTACAAAGCGCTTTATTGCGGTTCACATATCGACCCATTTGATACTGCTGATCTCATATCGTTCAAGGCCAATAACCGCTATGTTGCTTTCTTTGGTGACGTACTTGCAAACGTATTTGATCGATTTCACCAATCTGCAATATTCAACATTGACATGAGTTTTGAATGTGAATTAGACAGAAGTGGTGAATATGGTACGATCCATGTGTTGTCAACTTCGATGTGTTGTTAACGTCGATATTCACGCCTCTAAATGCTAAATGTTCTGCCATTGTCGTCTGGTGACCGACGCCGATATAGTGAATATCCATCATTTCCCATTTCCGTTTCCGAAAGAAAAGCACATGAGTAGTGTTTCGTGCATTTATTGTCAGACATACAAATCAAAGTGGGATTATAAGGTTCGCTAGGTCCATGAACCATATTGGTTTTCACCACTTCGTATAATTCTGGATCTATCTCTGAATCAGGAATTTCCGCTGAAACGATTTCATCAATTTGATCTGATGTAATCACCATCCGCATCCAAAGAAGAATGTGTGCGTGCGGCAAACCTCTTTTTTGTTACTCAAGAGAATACATTCAGCATCTAACAGCACCATATATACCATAGGTTGCTTCAAGATAAAGACCGTCAAACATCGCAGCTATTGTTTAAAAAGTCGTGCTGTGATAGCGTTACGATCGCTAGCTGATTGACCGCGATCCATAATTCCGCTCGTATGTCATCGCATTTTGGGAGTACTCCTTGCCTTTCCTTGGGCTGTCATACGTTGATGGCAAAAAGAACGCCGACCAATATTAGCGCGACCTCTTCGTGGCTTCGTAACAAATTTCAATCTGTAATTGATCACTTCGTCTGAAACACACATAAAGTTTTCACTGAATAATTTTCAATAATTTTTCCTTTGCATGGAAAATGTTACTTTTTGGAATTGTCCAATTTTCCGACTTCTGCTCATGAAAAGTATAAGGTATTTTGTTTCTAAACCTTTCCCGATCCACAACAAACAACCTTTAAAAATTTCATCAAGGTTGGTTCAACTCTTTAGTGTTCTCTTAGTGTTACTAACAAACAAACATTCATTTTTATATAACGTTTATATGGGGAAAAGGAAAGAGCTGTTTTTAGGGGGTTTCCGGAAATTATTCGAATTTTTATCGCCGTAAAAACCATCTTTGAACTTCAACGAACATTTAAGAAAAGGAATTGGCCAAATTGGTCAAGGCGTTATTGAATTATGCGCGTACATACAGTTTGACGATTCATTTTTATTCATATAGATAATATGTATATGCTTTTGCTTTTTTTCCTTTAAATAAGAGACAATACTAATGAAAAGTAAATAAGATGAGTTTTATTTTTCGCATCACTTGAACACTCAGAGCGATAAAAATAAAGATGATGCGTTAGGCAAATAGTTATCTTTTAAAAATGCTCGCTCATGCTAATATATGAGTGAGCCAAATACGTGAGGAGTTTTTTGTGATGAGAATGTTAGTTAAGCTTGCGCTCCTGAGTATTTGAAATGATGTTCTCTTGCGGAAAATTACTCATCAGAGCAAGAGCGTATTTTGATGGTTTTACGAACTCTGGTTCAAAGGCATAAAAAGTTCAGACGCTGCACAACGAAAAACAAAGTGGACTAGTTACAGAACTAGTCACCACCATCCGAACTCAAGTTGAGTATATAACAAACAAAACTCTAGAAGATCAATATTATGAAGACTTCTCTAAAGCCACATCTACTCGATCAAATAATGGGCGGTAGGTCGTACGACTACCACTAGAGCCACAATTTTCCAATACTCCACAAATTGCTATAAAAAACAAAGTCAGAGTTACCTCTGACAGACACTTTATTAAAAGCACATTTCGGCCCCATAGGATGGCTTTCGCCAATAATGAAAAAAAAAACAGTTCTGAACAAATCCTAGAGCGGCGACGGGCTTAAATATTACCTACAATAAAATTTTCCAAAGAGTTGAATAATATTCTCATCTACATAAGCGCTCCTCATTAATGGGAAGCAGCTATACAAAGCATTAACTAATTACAGTAGAGGCCCGCTAATCCGGATCAATTAAAACCGGCCCCTATCCGGAATATCAGGGAATCCAGATTACCAAAGACATATCAGAACTATGTACTCGTATTAAGAAAAAATATTTATAAATTTCTGTTTGTTTATTATAACAAATAATACACATGTTCCAAAAGAAAAATTTAAAACAATAAAGCATAAAAGTGAATGTAGTGAATAATAAATATGTGATCCGGATTAGAGAATACGGATAGAGAATGTCGGTCCGGATTACAAGGGACATAATAGAAATTTTGAATTTTTAACCCTGTCCGGATTACAGTGGAATCCGGATTAGGCCGTGTCCGGATTAGCGGGCCTCTACTGTATGAAGAATGCTCTACTTTACGAATCGAAGCCGTTCTCCATTCCCGCCCACTCCCAACTAACTAACTTCATGGCTAAAGAGTACCCATTCTGAGCCAGGCGTGGAGTTATTATCCTTCATAAGCCGATAATACATAAAAAACATATAATAAATAACCGGTTACCAAACCGATAAAGAAATTGTAAATAACCGCTAACAAAATAAATAAAAGCAAACAATTTTTTTACTATAATAATACATAAGTCGTCAAAACACGCGAATGGAAACGCTTTGAACACATAGAGAGCGACACGACATGACGACAGTGAGCTGTATGTGGGCATTTGTTATCATAATGTAATCATTTGCGAAAAGGCGTCGGGTAGGTAGGTTCGAGCTGATGTTTTGAGCTCTTGAACGCTTTAAATTTTTATATGAATGAAAAAAATATACATATGTGGAAAATAAAAGAAGGAAAAATGTACTTTTTTCTACAAATGTATTTCCCGAAAAAAAAGATTTCATATTTTCGGACTAGAATAACTGTAGCATAAATTTTATATACTAATTAAAATAATAAACTTAAATAAGCAATAATATTTTAATTTATGCTTGTATAACTTTATTAAATTTAAGACTTCGCTCATTCGCCATTTTGTATAACTTTTCCGCAAATTAACAATATTAAACTAAATATTAATTTTTTGGAAAAATGCATTAAATTATTTAGAAATTGTACTTTATATTTATAATTTAACACAACCGTCTTAATAATCGCTCTACTAAATTTAATAATACCGAAATGAAACTGCCGTCGGTATACATACATATGTGTAAACGGGATGTGTTGCCTCTTCGAAATTTTCAGAGGAATAACAACTGGTCTGTCAAACTGCTGAAATGACAGTTCATTGCTTTCAATATATGGTATACTAATTAGTATTCCATAAGCAATATGGAGTATCCACAGGCAATACGCACAGCAGTTAGTATACAATAAATTTTTGCCTGTCGAGATGCCACGTAAGAAAGAAGCGACATAACAATGGCCGGCATGTACACAAAACAACACAGCTGTCCATTTTATATGTACACAATTTCGTTGTTGTCATACTAATACCTTTCACTTCAATGTAATTCTAATATTTTCTTCAAAGTGAAATTCTTTATGCAAAAAATTAGTAAATTTAGTTGTTTTAAATTATGAGTTGTTATTTCAAATGATATAACAGAGCTATATTAAGCTTATCATTGTAAAATAACTTCAGATTTGTTATAGCTTTGAATAATTTTACATTTTACTCTACACATTTTACATGCCACTCTCCTCTTTAATGTCGTCGGCAAATTTAAAAAAAATTTTAAGTTAGCGAAAGCGACAACTGAGAGCCTGCAGTCGTGTAGTTGTGCAGCTGTCTAAATAACTGTGTCCTTAAGAACGTGTGGATTTTTATAAGTGAGAGAGGTCGCTTGCAGTGGTCGGCATGAGAGGATCTGTCACTGTGTTGGTGAGCACGAAAAAAAAGTAGCCCAGTGAGAAATTGGAATTAAAATTAAGCAAATTTTATAATTAAGAGTATAATGAAAATTAACAAAATGTCTTTTAAGGATATATTCGCTACTATCTTTAAAATACTTGGACCACAAAAGGCATTGCATGGCACCAAAGGCATTTATAATCATAAAATATTTCTCGCAGGGCATATTTGGTTTTGCGCTATAGTCTTGCGTGATGTTAATTCGTTGCTGGCTCGACAACGACTGAATGATAGAGCGTAAGCGTACGTGTGAAGTTAGTTTGCACAATTGTGCTAAGAAATGCCGACCACTGTATTAAACCCAAAATCGCTTATATTCTTCGACCTCGGCCACTTCACCAACAGTAAACCGAAACGCCAGGAGTGCCAGGATGTTTAAATGAGTTAAGCATCCACCCACTCTACTCAGAAAAACTGCCACACACTAATAAAACACAGCTCATTATATCATATCTGATGGCACCATACTCATACATCACCACACCACAAAACACCAATACAACTCACCACACTTCTACATCAACGCACTCAACGAAAAGGATGGGGGAAAAAGGATAGCGAACACAATTCGTCATATACAGTTTGCACATCAACATTCGTTTTTCGACACCAATCCCGCGCGCTGCAGTTAGCACTGTGACCCCCACGATCTAATAATTGGAACATGCAATTTTTAAAACGTTTAACTTATCCTTTAACTTTAAGATTGAAGCATTTAACTTTAAAACAACATTAAACAAAGTTAGAGATTTTCATAATAAATTATATTGTTATTTTAAACTTGAGTGACACGGATATTTTTATTATAGGTTGTCAAAAAAGTCTTGCGGTCTTTATGCTAGTTGGTGCTGAAAGCGCGTAGTTCTAGTTTTATTCGTGGCATCGGGTCATGCTACATATACTTTTTTGGAAAACTCATTTCACGCGCTAATAACTGTTTGATTGATTGTCGTTTCTTTTAAGTCGTTCGTGAGTTATAGCGTCGCAAACATGGAGCAAAATAAGAGAAAATACGGCATATTTTACAGTACTACTACGATAAAGGCAAAAATGCATCTCAAGCCGCCAATAAAATTTGTGCAGTTTAAGGACCCGATACAGTTTCTATTTCCACCACACAACGATAGTTTCAATGTTTTCGTTCTGGTGTAGAGGTGGTCGAAGATGCGCAACGCTCCGGAAGGCCTGTCGTCGAAAATTGCGATAAAATCGCTGAATTGGTCGAAAGAAACCGGCATAGTAGCATCGATCAAGAGGTGGGCATGAGTCATCAAAAATTCGTTTCAATTTCAATAAAATAAAATAAATTCAATAAAAATACCGCAAGATTTTTTTGACAACCCATTATATGTGTGCAATAATCATCTAAACAATTTCAATTTATATGCACAGTGATTACGAAGTAAAGACAATTGTTGTTTTTGTAGAATAATATTTAAGTTTTTTGTTGGTGACATATTAACATGCATGCATGTTTGTATGCTTGTGCATTATTTGCTGACAATGTACTATATACAAATATACATATATACATATGTATGTCCAAATGGAGCAATGCGAGGATTTTTATAAGTGCATGTGCAAATACGTATATAATATTATTAAATATGCAGGTCCAAATTGACTATAAGTACAATATTACTTTGCAAGCATTCATACATATTGGCAAAATTTTACTTATATCAATAAATAAAATTGCATATAAAGTTATAAAAATGTATGCCAAAAATAAAAGGAATAATCCAATAAGTGTATACTTACATTTTGCACTTCTTAACCAAAATAAACAAAAGTTGTAAAGAATGTAATAAAGCCACCTTTTATCTAAACTTTCGGATATTATCTATTCCAAATTTGTGCAAAAAGATGTAATTCCTCTAATTTTTTTCATAAAAAACTATTACGCATATGTGACATGGCATTTTTATTTTCTGTTTAACTTCTTCAATTTTTTGTGGACGTTCCTCAGTATGTAACAGTCCTTTTTTACTTATTTCTGCAAAATAACAGGAAATATAGTGAATTCCCCACTTGAAGTTTTTCAGTCCAATCGTGCATCATACAAGATTCGATTTGCACCTTCACATTGTTTGATATTCTCTTGGCTAGGTTATGCCGTGTCAATGGATGAAAATTAACGACAAAAATTATTATTTGTTTCGCTATTGGTGGTAACGGTATTGCCGACTGCGTTTCGAAAGTAATACGGCAGCAGAATGTTGCCATACCACAATCCGCATCCATTGGTAAATTTTTGGGGAGGTAATTGACATACGACATATCCTAACCGCAAATTTTTGATATGATCTAAGAACAGGTTTTTTCGATGAAAATCGTAGTTGGCTTCCATTGTTTCAAGCTCTCAATGGCAAAACTACGACGCTTCAAATGGTATATCGGATTAAGTTTTTGTGCCAACATAATCTTACCTTATCTTATCTGGACCCCTATTGCATGTGCATTGATAAACTTATCCTCCAAACGAATTTTGTAAAAATTTTTTTTAAATCAAACGTTAAAGATAAATTCGTAATATTTTCAAGATTTCTCGGAAAATATTTTTTTTTAATATAACATAATAAATATATGTATATATATTTTTTTTATCACATTGGTAATTAAATTTTAAGTTAACAACCAAAAATTTTAGTGAATTCTCGGTATAAGTATGAAGATTCCGTATGAAAATTTCACTGCTCGCAATTAGTTTAACCTTTATGTCAACAGAGAATTTTACATACGCACGTCAACAGACAGCATACCCGGGTAAAACCATACATTTTGTATGAAGATTAGTGTAGCGTAAGGTGAAAAGGAGGTTCGCTTCACATTTTTACATGTTTGCAGTTACGTTTTTAATTTCAAAGTGAAAAGTAAAGATTGTGTTGTGCAAAAATAATTACAAAATGGCAGATGAAGATTGGTTAGAGCCTGAATTTGAATATGAATCTCATGAAAATATCTGGGAGAGAAGAGAGGAGTATGGGTGTCCAGATAGCGATGAAGAGCCGATGACATTTGAAAATGAAAACGACAATGAGCCTGTTATAAATTCAGCTGACTCTTATGTGGAAGACGTACAGCCGCCTGAATACAATCCAGAGTATGATAGTGACGATAATATAGATGAAGAGCCAGTGGAACTAGGAAATTCTGCTAGTTACACGAGCAGTGATCAGACAATTTGGAGTGGCACACAACCACAAAACACCAGAGTAAGAGCACACAACGTGCTAAGATCTGGAGTGAACGGGCCAAGTCGCCTAACTGATGATAAAACTATAATGGAAACGTTCAAGCTAATAATGACAAACGAAATGTGTGACGTAATAATCCGTGAAATAAACAGTGCTTGATATGATAAATGAATGCAACCCAACATCAGAACGACGTGTTTGGAAAGCAGTAACAGAAACAGAATTCGACGCATATTTGGGATTGTTGCTGCGTGGTGGCGTTACTCACTCTGGCTACGTTCACACAAAAGATTTGTGGAAGACAACTGCACATCCACTGTTTCGAGCTTCAATGAGCGTCAGACGATTTTGGGAAATAAGTCGTTTCATCCGTTTTGATAATGGAATCACGCGGGAGCATCGCAAACAATATGACAAAGCGGCTGCCATATCTGACATATTTGTGATGCTGAATAGCAATTTACGAAAATATTACACCGCATCAGCCAACGTGACAATTGAAAAGGTAGCTGTACCCGTTCCGCGGAGGCACTGGCTTTGCGCAATATATTCCATCAAAGCCAGCCAAATACGGCATAAAAGTGTGGTGGATGTGCGACTCGATTACGTCGTATCCACTCAAAGGCCAAATCTACACAGGAAAGGCAGCGTCCGGCGAACGTGAGGGAAATGTGGGTGAAAGAGTGGTCAAAGACTTATGCGTGGGCATGTTGCGTGGAAGTGGCCGTAACATTGTTTGTGACAACTTTTTCACAACACAAACTTAGCAAAACAATTGATTTAACGATCACAAATTGTCCATACTGGACACAGTCAATAAGCGCCGCAGATTTGTGCCAAAACAATTGTCCATTGCAAAAGGGCGCCAACCAGAATCCACCATATTTGCATTCAGTGAGAGCGTTGCCATGTGCTCATATGTTCCTAAAAAGAACAAAGCTGTTGTGCTTCTATCTACAATGCACTATGATACGCAAATTGTTAGTCCTAGACGTAAACCACCTATGATAATGGATTACAACAAGTACAAAGGTGATGTTGACAATATGGACAAATGCCTTGCTGAGTATTCCACCAAACGGCGTACAAATAGATGGCCTTTGGCGTTTTTTTGTAATATTCTGGATGTCGCAGTCTTTGCCGCATATATTATTTACATGGAGAAAAATCCACACATGAAGGTGTCAACAGCACGGCGCAGGGAATTTCTGCACAATCTCAGCGAGCAACTGGCCCGTGCGGAGGTAGATGTCAGGTGCACCAATCCGCAAATATCTAAAATTTTCTCAACGCGCAACGCAATAGAAGCTATAACTGGTGCACCTTTGCGACTGGCAACGGCACCACCAGATGCAGAGGAGCGGTGCAACACTGGTCGACTAAAGTTGAAGGGTTCCTGCTACTTATGTCTCAGAAGACGCCAGACTCGAAAAGCATGCTCATTCTGCGGCAAGCCCATTTGTTCAGAGCACTCAAAGGATATGCCGCGCTGCCTGAATTGCCCATAAATAGTAATAAAATTATTTTAATTTTCAATTTTTTTCAATTTTTTCAATTTATTGTCAAATTAAATAATATTATTATTAATAAATTAAATAAAAATTAATGAATTTCAAAAAAAATTTATTTTTTCGCTTTTTTCAGTATTGTTGCTTGAAAATTCAATGTGTTACCCGGGTATGCTCTCTGTTGACGTAAGGGTCAGTTGTTAGTTTTTGGTCATATCTCAGTTCCAGGTGGTCCAGTCCGGCTCAGATTTAACCACAATACGTAAAACCGTTCAGACTAGGCAATCATGAAATTTCAAGTTGATCGGACTTACGGATCCAGAGATATGGCACTTCAAAGGCAAAAAAGTTACCCGGGTAACGCTCTGTTGACATAAAGGAGGACAATATGATTTATTTACTGACAGCGTTCCGAGCGTCAAACGTTTCAATAGTAATTCTCATATCTTAGGTAGCAAAGAATATCAACAGTAATTTCAATTTCTTCGTTAAAAAAAAAAAAACAAAATTTGGTTTAAATCGGTTAAGCACGTCCCGAGATATGTGATTAGAATCATCCTTGGTGTAAAATTTTATGTCTCTGACGCATTTAGTTTTTTGTTTTTACTTTCAGTAGTTTTTAACAAAGCCGCTATATGTGGAATGTGCAGGGTAATCATTCGTTTTCACCTATTTTCACGCTGTCGTAAGAAGGGTTCAAAAAATTTGTTCTGTGTAAATTTGTGTGATATAGCTTTATTGGTTCGGAAGATAGTCATATACACTAAACGTATTAGGTAACGTTTTCGTTTAATGGCGTTTCGTGAGCGTGGCAGTAATCCGACTACGCCCATCTACGAACTCGTCTTTACTTTTGTGGCAAGGAACATGTGCACCAAGTTTCATCAAGATACCTGGAT
Organism: Bactrocera neohumeralis; assembly: GCF_024586455.1. NCBI lineage: Eukaryota > Metazoa > Arthropoda > Insecta > Diptera > Tephritidae > Bactrocera > Bactrocera neohumeralis. The sequence continues at coordinate 23,033,978 of NW_026089622.1, forward strand.
TTTTACTCAAGTTACAGCTTTCTCGCACTGTAATTCGAATTGAAAAAAAATACAAATAAGGAAGGTTAGCGGGTGTCACCGAACATTTTATACTCTCGCATGATAAAGTGATAATCGAGATTTAAACATCCGTCATTTACATATTTTTTTATTTTGCTGTAAAATTAATTAGATTAGATCAATTTGTGTACTGTGAGTATTGAATTGTATTTTCATTTCCTAATGTCTATATTATACAGAGAAGGCATCAGATGGATTGGAAGAAGGCATGGTTGTGAACCGATTTCACCCATATTTGTTACATGTCATCTGGGTGTTAAGAAAATATTATATACCGAATTTCATTGAAATCGGTCTAGTAGTTCCTGAGATATGGTTTTTGGTCCATAAGTGGGCGACGCCATGCCCATTTTCAATTAAAAAAAAAGCCTGGGTGCAGCTTCCTTCTGCCATTTCTTCCGTAAAGTTTAGTGTTTCCGACGTTTTTTGTTAGTCGGTTAACGCACTTTTAATGATTTTCAACATAACCTTTGTATGGGAGGTGGGTGTGGTTATTATCCGATTTCTTCCATTTTTGAACTGTATATGGAAATGCCTGAAGGAAACGACTCTATAGAGTTTGGTTGATATAGCTATAGTAGTTTCTGAGATATGTACAAAAAACTTAGTATGGGGCGGGGCCACGCCCACTTTTCCAAAAAAATTACGTCCAAATATGCCCCTCACTAATGCGATCCTTTGTGCCAAATCACTTTAATATCTTCATTTATGGCTTAGTTATAACACTTTATATGTTTTCGGTTTTCGCCATTTTGTGGGCGTGGCAGTGGGCCACTTTTGCCCATCTTCGAACTTAACCTTCTTATGGAGCCAAGAAATACGTGTACCAAGTTTCATCAAGATATCTCAATTTTTACTAAAATTACAGCTTGCACGGACGGATGGACGGACAGACGGACGGACAGACAGACATCCGGATTTCAACTCCACTCGTCACCCTGATCACTTTGGTATATATAACCCTATATCTGACTCTTTTAGTTTTAGGACTTACAAACAACCATTATGTGAACAAAACTATAATACTCTCCTTAGCAACTTTGTTGCGAGAGTATAAAAAATACTCGAAATCGTTAGCTCTTAAGTGGTAGTAAGCAGAAACGAAATATTTAAAGTGAAAAATATCCGCTGAAACTTTTAAAACCCCTTTAATTTAATTTTAAAGTTTCATACATTTTATTTTAATTATGTTTGTATAAAAAATTAAGTTCAACATTTCATGAATATAGATTGTGACATAAAAGCACCCAGAAATTGTAATTAAATTCCCCGGGTAAATGATAATGGGTTGTCAAAAAAGTCTTGCGGTATTTTTATTCAATTGTTTTTTTTATTGAAATTGAAATGAATTTTTGATGACTCATGCCCAGCTCTTGATCGATGCTACGGCTGCTACTATGCCGGTTTCTTTCGACCAATTCAGCGATTTTATCGCAATTTTCGACGACAGGCCTTCCGGAGCGTGGCGCATCTTCGACCACCTCTACACCAGAACGAAAACGTTGAAACCATCGTTGTGCAGTGGAAATGGAAACTGTATCGGGTCCATAAACGGCACAAATATTATTAGCGGCTTGAGATGCATTTTTGCCTTTATCGTAGTAGTACTGTAAAATATGCCGTATTTTCTCTTTATTTTTCTCCACGTTTGCGACGCTATAACTCACGAGCGCGTGAAATGAGCTTTCCAAAAACGTATAGCATGACCCGATGCGACGAATAAAACTAGAACTACGCGCTTTCAGCGCCAACTAGCAAAAAGACCGTAAGACTTTTTTGACAACCTATTATTTCAAAAATATGTATTTTGTTAAGTTGGTTGTGGTTGAACTGTCTTTAATTAATATGTCAAATAAGAACGCGATCTGTCAACCAGATCGTTTACTGCGTTGCGATTTTTACAATGGATAAGAATATCTAACAAGGAATTTGTTTCGAATGTTGTATTTCTAACTAAATTTTTTGTGCGAATTGCTGCAGATGTTGGAAAAGGGGGACGATAATTCAGTTTTATCAAAAACGCAAGCCTATCTTGACAACTGGAACAAAGCTTTCAAATACGGTCGATATATCCTTGAAGACATGCCTCGTTCTGAACGACATTCGACCTCTTCAACTGAAGAAAATATTAAAAAACATGTAAGGAAGGGCTAAGTTTGGGTGTCACCGAACATTTTATACTCTCCCATGATAAAGTGATAATCGAGATTTCATTATCCGTCATTTACATATTTTTTTATTTTGCTGTAAAATTAATTAGATTAGTAGTTCCTGAGATATGGTTTTTGGTCCATAAGTGGCGACGCCACGCCCATTTTCAATTTAAAAAAAAGCCTGGGTGCAGCTTCCTTCTGCCATTTCTTCCGTAAAATTTAGTGTTTCTGACGTTTTTTGTTAGTCGGTTAACGCACTTTTAGTGATTGTCAAAATAACCTTTGTATGGGAGGTGGGCGTGGTTATTATCCGATTTCATCCATTTTTGAACTGTATATGGAAATGCCTGAAGGAAACGACTCTATAGAGTTTGGTTGACATAGCTAGAGTAGTTTCCGAGATATGTACAAAAAACTTAGTAGGGGGCGGGGCCACGCCCACTTTTCTAAAAAAAATTACGTCCAAATATGCCCCTCACTAATGCCATTCTTTGTGCCAAATTTCACTTTAATATCTTTATTTATGGCTTAGTTATGACACTTTATAGGTTTTCGGTTTTCGCCATTTTGTGGGCGTGGCAGTGGGCCGATTTTGCCCATCTTCGAACTTAACCTTCTTATGGAGCCAATGAATACGTGTACCAAGTTTCATCATGATATCTCAATTTTTACTGAAGATACAGCTTGCACGGACGGATGGACGGACAGACGGACGGACGGACAGACAGACATCCGGATTTCAACTCTACTCGTCACCCTGATCACTTTGGTATATATAACCCTATATCTGACTCTTTTAGTTTTAGGTCTTACAAATAACCATTATGTGAACAAAACTATAATTCTCTCTTTAGCAACTTTGTTGCGAGAGTTTAAAAAAGTGAAGGATATGGTGCTTGAAAATCGTCAGTCAAGTGTTAGAAAAATGACAAGGAAGTTCGACATTTTTCGTGAGTACGTTCGAATAATTTTGGTGGATATTTTGGGTATGAAACGCATTCTGGGTCGACTCGTCCTGTTAAACCTGATTTTTTTTCAAAAAGAGTACCATAAATAGGCCTCTTTGGACATGATTAATCGTGCGAAATCTGATCCTACATTCATGGAGAGCACTATGAGACATGGGTTTATATGTTTCTCATGCAAACAAGTCAACAATCATCGGAATGGAACCCATGCTAATGAAAAGTGGAAAAATCGTTGGTTTATGATATCTCGTGGGGATTACTTCGCAGGCGATAAAATAAATATTGTTGAATAATTAAATATTTCGTGCATAAGGAAACAGTCATAAATAATTTTTTAAGATTACTCACATACTGGCAGATATACTTAAACAGGTGGATGTTTATAAAAACTTTAAACTAAAGATGATTTAATACTTCATGTAAAGTATGTGCACGAAAAAAATTGGTCGAACGTATAACGTTATAAAACTTATGTTTATTATTCAATTTCACAAATATTTATACAAATTATACTTTATATATAGATTTATATGAATTCAATATATGGGTTGTCAAAAAAGTCTTGCGGTATTTTCGCTAGTTGGTAGTTCTAGTTTTATTCGTCGCATCGGGTCATGCTATACCTTTTCGGAAAGCTCATTTCTCATACCGCAAGACTTTTTTGACAACCCATATAATATTCAGGATATTTTTTTATAAGCAAATAACCGTAATTTAGACTTAACATCCTTCATAAGCGCTTGCACAGAATCCTTATTGAAGTCTTCAGTGACGTTTCGCCACTTATTCCTAAATTGCCTCTCATTTTGCTCTGTATATTGCGTCTTTAACATTTTCGCTTTAATAATGGCCCAATAAGTCTCAATAGGCCTGAGCTCTGGGCAATTCGGAGGGTTCACCTCTTTGGGAACACCAACCACTCCATTGTCATGGTACCACTTTAATGCAGTTTTTCCTTATGAAGCTTAATTAAAGGCAAACGGCGTTTTTGTAAGCACTCATTAACATACATTTCTTGATTTATTGTTCCATAACTTCTAAAAGGTTCACTTTTAAAGCCACACTGGCAATGGCCTTTCATACTAGACATTTTTTTGCGAATTTGTCAAGCTTTTTATTTTTAAATTTATCATAAACATTTCCCCTTTTGTTTGCTGTGTAAAATTGTCGCCTTCGAATTTTTTTAAAGTCCCTTTTACACAGGATTCATCGTCTATTACAACGCAGCTAAAATTAGGCATGAACTTTTCATATAATTGTCGAGCACGTCGTTTTGCCAAAACATGTTGGTTGTCATTGCGGTTTGGTGCTGCATTCACTTTGAACGAACGTTATCCATTTCGTTTGCGTACTTTCTGTACATATGAAGGTGACATTTGCACTTTTTATGCGACATCTTGTACTTAAAGTCCAGGATTTCGTTTCAAATAGGTCAACACTTTGCTATAAGTGGAGATTCAAATCCTTGTTTTCTGCCACTACCGGCCTTTCTATTCAATGATAAGGAGTCACTGTATCTCTTAAGTACGAAAAATATCGAAGATTTTGCAGTTTTTAATTTCGATGTCGCTGTGAGACATGCCTGGTTTTTTCAGCTTTTTGCGCAAAAGCGATTCGCGAACGTGTATATTCATTGCTGACAAATTTTACACTAACCATAACCAAAAACAAGTAAGGAAGGGCTAAGTTCGGGTGTCACCGAACATTTTATACTCTCGCATGATAAAGTGATAATCGAGATTTCATTATACGTCATTTACATATTTTTCAAATACCGTATTTTTGTAAAGTTTTATTCCGCTATCATCATTGGTTCCTAATGTATGTACTCGTATTATACAGAAAAGGCATCAGATGGAATTCAAAATAGCGTTATATTGGAAGAAGGCGTGGTTGTGAACCGATTTCACCTATATTTTGTACATGTCATCAGGGTGTTAAGAAAATATTATATACCGAATTTCATTGAAATCGGTAGAGTAGTTCCTGAGATATGGTTTTTGGTCCATAAGTGGGCGAGGCCACGCCCATTTTCAATTTTTAAAAAACGCCTGGGTGCAGCTTCCTTCTGCAATTTCTTCCGTAAAATTTTGTGTTTCTGACGTTTTTTGTTAGTCCGTTAACGCACTTTTAGTGATTTTCAACATAACCTTTGTATGGGAGGTGGGCGTGGTTATTATCCGATTTCTTCCATTTTTGAAATGTATATGGAAATGCCTGAAGAAAACGACTCTGTAGAGTTTGGTTGACATAGCTATAGTAGTTTCCGAGATATGTACAAAAAACTTAGTAGGGGGCGGGGCCACGCCCACTTTTCAAAAAAAGTTACGTCCAAATATGCCTAATGCGATCCTTTGTGCCAAATTTTACTTTAATATCTTTATTTATGGCTTAGTTATGACACTTTATAGGTTTTCGGTTTCCGCCATTTTGTGGGCGTGGCAGTTGGCCGATTTTGCCCATCTTCGAACTTAACCTTCTTATGGAGCCAACAAATACGTTTACCAAGTTTCAGCATGATATCTCAATTTTTACTCAAGTTACAGCTTGCACGGACGGACGGACAGACGGACGGACAGACAGACATCCGGATTTCAACTCTACTCGTCACCCTGATCACTTTGGTATATATAACCCCATATCTGACTCTTTTAGTTTTAGGACTTACAAACAACCGTTATGTGAACAAAACTATAATACTCTCCTTAGCAACTTGTTGCGAGAGTATAAATATAATGCAATTATGTAAATAATGAAGTAAACTTTGCGTGTAAATTTGATTTTACCGTTAGAAATTTCTAAGCTGTGCGGATTTCTATGTGACCAGTTTTTTTCGTGCACATACTTTATTAGATAGTAAAAAATTTTGCCAAATGATATTTATTATTTATTTATTATTAATTTGATGATTTATGTTAAGGGGTTAGGTGGGTTTCAGAGGTACAAAAAAAGTCATTTTTACGATTAATACGATTAATTTTTTAATAAAAGCAATTGCATATTTGAAAGATATAATATAACATATCAAAGATTAATATTTGAGCAATGTTTCCTGAAATTTTCGATTTAAAAATGCTGAAAATTCACCCGTTGAGACCTTATATCCCTGAGTGTCTCACAAAAAAGTGCGCTCGCCGTGGACAGTTTAACTTATTATTGGTTCATATAAACTTAAAAAAACTAAACATATTCCGTTATACATATATAAATCTCGTTTTTGAACAAAGAAAATAAAAAAAATTTTAAAATTTTCCTTTTTTTCAGACTTTTAATAAAAAATCTCATTTTTTGTTCAAATTTTTGCCATTTATTGGTAAAAAAAATAAGTTGTAATGAAACCAAAAAATTCTTCGTTCAATAACTAGATAATGTTATTTTAAAGATGTGTACACAATTTGAACTAAATCGGTCCATAACTTTTCGAAAAATCGTGCCCACTGACTTCAAAACCCAGTTTCGAGAAAAACGCGTTTAAAGACGTGGCACTTAGCCTAGCTAGCCTTGAGCGCACAAATTCTCACGGCCGTATCTCCGAAACTATTACTCGGATCAACTTGAAAATTTAGGACAATATTCTAGAGTTGTTGTAGAATTTAATAAGATAAACAAAAAAATAAATCGATTCTTTGAAATTTTCAAACCCACCTAACTCCTTAATGAATATAATTTTAATAATGCAATTTTTTTAGGGGACTTCCTTTAAATTGTAGAGATTTTAGGTGTTGTTGGTGGGAGCTGTAGGGAGAAAAATTTTTGAGAGTTGGGGACGCTATTGAAAAGTTATGGTGAATCGAACCGGATAAAACAAAATTCGCTGAAGCAACTGAAGGCCATCCCAAAAAGTGCTATGAAAAGTGCTTCGAGAGGACTGAAAAATCGTTACGTAAGTGTATTGTTGAATAATGACATATTTTATCTTTTATTTACAATTTCTTTTATTAGTTTTTTGTCACAATGTATATGTAAAATCATCAAAACTTACAGTGTTTAATTTAGTTCCTTCAAAAATAGCGGATTTTTTTTTTTTAATTTGTAGTGACGACATTAATATTTTACTAAAAAATTATTTTTAATATAATATAATTTTTTTGTGGCAATACTTAATTTTAAATTAAAAAACACTAATGTTAATTAAATTTTTTAACAAAAAAATCGTATTATATCTAATAATTAATTTGTGCTTTAGCGTTTATGAAACTTTTAACTCATTTTGGAAAGAGCTAAAATATTCGGCGACTATTGCTTTGAATCCCACTTCTTCTATTGTTTGGCCCAATTCAACCATTGTTTTGGCTTTCTTTTTGTGGAAGTAATATCCAAACTTTCCTTTAATTTTCCAGTCTCAAATGTGAAAATTAACGAATTAACTGACGGGAGGGAAAAAAATTCATTGTTTAACTGACTCTAATATTAAAATTGATTCTGATTTATATTTTGAAATGCATCTCATACCGTACCATATATTATTTCACTGTAGGAAGAATGCAATTTTCTGCGATCGTTCACAATGTCTGCGATGAGCTGCTTGATAACCATAAGGTCCAATAAGGTTAAACTTCGACTCGTCAGAAAACATTACAGAGTTACACTTAAATTTATTTTTAACCTGACTTAGTTGCTTTTCTTTCAACTTTTTGGTCATGAATTGTTTTTACAGGTTTTCTTCCTAAAATTCCCTATCATTACTAAATGATTTCTGCAAATCTGCATTAATATCGCCTACGTTTTTAAATCGGTATTGTAACTTGTTCTTAAGTTCTTCTGTTAAGCTAGTCGTTATTTTTCTTCCTGATGTTTTTTCCACACTAGATCGTCAGATTTACAATTTTTTTTTCAAAAAACGACGCACTGTTATACGAATAGACTTTATTTGAATAGCCAACGAAATAATAATAGCTTTTTGCGACAAACAAAACTGTGTTCGTTTAGGCATGATTTTGTTTCATTTAAAAGAAACACGAATTTCAAAAACTAATCACACAATGCTTTGAAATTAATGAAATGTATAGCAATACGTCTAAAACGTTTCCCTGCATAACAGCATTCCCGTTATATGGGAATTCAGACAATGCCGTTTGTAATAAATCTGTAAAACATACTTGCTGCGGCTTTTTTGTTACGCTGTGTGTATACATATACATAGATTCTGTCAAATAAGTACCCGGAATTTTTAAATAAAACATAAACAACTTATCAATCATCTAAATTTATTATATCCTCTTCAAAATAGGCCCCTATAGGCAATACACTTCTTCCAACAAACAATCCAAACACTGAAACACTTGTGAAAGCTATATTCCAGGATGGCCTTCAGTTCTCGTTGCGAATTAGTTTTGATGTCTTCAATGCTCTCAAAACGAGTTCCACGAAGTGGTAATTTGAGTTTTGGAAACAAGAAAAAGTCACACGGGGCCATATCTGGAGAGTATGGTGGTTGTTCGATGATATTTGTTGAATTTTTGTTCAAAAACTCGTTCACAATGATCGCTTTGTACGCTGCACAGTGGCACCGCTCCATACATTTCTTGGAAAAAAATAGGAGTGGTCGTACAACAATGAAACTTTGCAGAAACACTTCTCTGGACTAAATTAAGAAATTTTGAAAAAATCTTGGAAAACCGCCCACTGCCACATCCACCTCCCATATAACTGCAATTGCCAAAATTTTTATTTTTGGACCTAGGGACTTGAAATTCGGGACACTTCTTAATTGAGTTCTCCTGATGAAAAAAATTAAACTTAAACGCAAAGTGACGTTATTTATACCTTTACCTTGATAAAAATCCAATATAATATGCAATGTTTTAATTGAATAAGTAACAGGCGAAAAATTGTGCTAGTTTTTATTTGTAATATTATGCAAGCACCATATCTTTAACAATGGGATCTAGTTCTAAGGAAATTTTGTTCGAATGACGCCTTAAGCTACTTATGTAAGGATCCGAAGTTATAAGAATTCTGTTGAAGACATCAGTATTTGTGGAAATTAAAATCCATGTTACTAAAAGGGACGGTAATTGGCGGTTGTTTTTTTTAATTGAAAGTACAGACTCAGAACTTTCATTTTTTTATAGTAAGAGGGCTAAACAAGGCAAAGCACAAAGTTTTTTTCCATAAAAAAATGAAAAGTTGATATTTTTTAGTATAATTTTTGATAAATTATAGAAATTAGCTTACTTTGTCAATTTCAATAAATTTTTTTTTTTATAAACAAGTAGGTGCTATATTTTCACTAAAAAATTAAAGAAAAGCCATAGCTATAAACTTACACAAAAAAAAATTCTTTATTTGGACAATAATTTTAATCTGATTTTATTGAATAACTTTCCGTCGACTTCTGTTAGTTTTTTTAACTATAAAATTTCACTTTTTATAAAAAACCTTGTTGAATTTTTCTTATCCAAATATTTCTTTACAAAACAAAATTATTTAAGTTTTAAATTGGAAAGTGGAAAAATCCTATTTTTTCCGCCGAAATGCCACTTTGCGCTGGTGCATTATCGTGGTGCAAAATCCAACTGCTGTTCCGCTACAAATCTGGTCTTTTGCGACGAACATTCTCTCTCAAACGCTTCATAACGCAAAGATAATATTCTTTATTGACAGTTTTGCCCTCCGGTAGAATGAATAACACCACGAATATCGAGGAAAACGGTCGGCATCACCTTGATTTTCGATTTGCTTTGGCGCGGTTTTTCCGGTTTCGGCTCATTTTTGTCGCGCCTTCTTCTTCTTCTTCTCGTCCCTCTTTGAACGATTTATACCAATCGTAAACTTCAGTTTTCGACTTGGTTGAATCACCAAATGTTTTTTTCAACATTTCCAACGTTTTGCCACAAGAAATTTCGTTTGAAACACAAAATTTCACATAAACTCTTTGTTCAATATTTTTATCCATAGTAAAAATCGCAACGCCCACAAAAGGTTGACTTGTTCCTAATGACGCAGTAAACAAACTAAATGACACATAGCAATAAAAATTTACAGAATAGTGGCTGACAGTTGTGCCAACCTGGGGAAAAAAAAATTTGAAATATTCTCAGCGGGAAAATTATAATGAGAATTGCCGGGTACTTATTTAACAGTATGTATGTAACCCTATATCTATCTCGATTAGTTTTAAATACAAACAAGGTGAACAAAACTAATATACTCTGTAGTAACGCGTTGCAAGAGTGTAAATATGATATTAAAGAAAATGTGTATAAAGCAATAGTAGCATAAAATAACACTATTCGCAGTAAGACCAAATATTTGCCAATATATTTTTTAAATAATGTTTTTTCTCAAGAAGAAATATTTGAACTTTCCAATGAAAAATAAATTGTTTAAACGAAAGCAATAAAAGGGTGTAAACTAAAAGTTGTACCAACAATATTATAAACAATAATAGTTAGTAAATCAAAACCAAAATATAAAAAATATGAATTTGACGCATGATGGAAATTATTTAGTATCAAGCAAAAAATTTCAAACCTTCAGTAAAAAGGAATTAAACAAATTTTGATAAAACCTGTTAAATAAGTAAAAATGGGCTTGTTTCTTAAGTAGCAGAGACCACAAATTCCAGTAATGCACATAGAGCTGCGGTCAAAATATTTGCACTTCGCCGGTAATAAATGTTTGCAAATAAAATCTCGGAAACTGTTTAACTATCCAATCGTTACTATACTGAGTACAACGAACAGGATTATTAATTAATCACTAAGGAAAATCAGTATCAGAGAACGGTTTCCGTTGAGCGCAAAAATGTTCATGCACGATCAATACCCGAACTATCAGCACATTCGGCTCAAGCGCTCAAAATGGCATTCGTGAATGTTTTCGCCACTGAGCTAAATTCAGCTCAATTGCGGTAAATTCGTTTGCTTGCTGAGTTTATTCACGCTCGTGTTGAAACAGCTCTACTTAAGCGTTCGCTCATTCGGCTCAACAATGATCGTGTTGAATGAAAACAAAAACACAAAAGAGCAAACTCAACGCCTATGAGCAAACTCAATGGGTATGAGCAAACTCAACGCATATGAATAAACTCACTGTGCTTGAATAAAAGCGCCGTCTCCTTAAGCGATTTGCAGCACTTACATACATATGTCTGTCTAAATTTGAAGAATTTTTTGGCAAATATTTTAAAATATTGTTACAGGATTGGCAGTACATATGTAAATCCATTCCAAATAGTGTCATCCTCTTTAATAATTTCAGATAATATATTCCAAACATGGCTCCTTCCCTTATGTCGGGCTGACAATGTGTAGACGTTTGTACGTATTTTTTCTAAAATATCTTCTTGCTCCATATCGACGGTATGACAAATACATACTAAAATATAAGTTGTGTACCAAATTCTTAGTGCAATGCATGTGACACATAAGCTGATTGCGAACAAAGCATACAAAAACTATATATCGGGTGATTTTTTAAGAGCTTGATAACTTTTTTTTAAAAAAAAACGCATAAAATTTGCAAAATCTCATCGGTTCTTTATTTGAAACGTTAGATTGGTTCATGACATTTACTTTTTGAAGATAATTTCATTTAAATGTTGACCGCGGCTGCGTCTTAGGTGGTCCATTCGGAAAGTCCAATTTTGGGCAACTTTTTCGAGCATTTCGGCGGGATATTTTATCGACAAATTTTGTTCAGCGATGAGGCTCATTTCTGGTTGAATGGCTACGTAAATAAGCAAAATTGCCGCATTTGGGGTGAAGAGCAACCAGAAGCCGTTCAAGAACTGCCCATGCATCCCGAAAAATGCACTGTTTGGTGTGGTTTGTACGCTGGTGGAATCATTGGACCGTATTTTTTCAAAGATGCTGTTGGACGCAACGTTACGGTGAATGGCGATCGCTATCGTTCGATGCTAACAAACTTTTTGTTGCCAAAAATGGAAGAACTGAACTTGGTTGACATGTGGTTTCAACAAGATGGCGCTACATGCCACACAGCTCGCGATTCTATGGCCATTTTGAGGGAAAACTTCGGAGAACAATTCATCTCAAGAAATGGACCCGTAAGTTGGCCACCAAGATCATGCGATTTAACGCCTTTAGACTATTTTTTGTGGGGCTACGTCAAGTCTAAAGTCTACAGAAATAAGCCAGCAACTATTCCAGCTTTGGAAGACAACATTTCCGAAGAAATTCGGGCTATTCCGGCCGAAATGCTCGAAAAAGTTGCCAAAATTGGACTTTCCGAATGGACCACCTAAGACGCAGCCGCGGTCAACATTTAAATGAAATTATCTTCAAAAAGTAAATGTCATGAACCAATCTAACGTTTCAAATAAAGAACCGATGAGATTTTGCAAATTTTATGCGTTTTTTTTTTAAAAAAGTTATCAAGCTCTTAAAAAATCACCCGATACATACATACCAGAGAACTGCAAAACTCACTTTTTCCTTAAATCAGCTCATAAGCAAAAGTTTCTATTCAATTCCAATCACTGAGCGAAAGTGAGCTAAACATTTCGTAAAGTGAGCGAGCATGAGCTAAATATTTCGTGAAGTGAGCAAACGTGAGCAAAGCATTTCGGACCGAAGGCTCACATTGTACGCGAATGAGCGATTCGGCAACATGAGCTGATTTGTACTCAACGCTGTGTTTCGCTCAGTGATTGGACTTGAATAGAAACTTTTGCGTATGAGCTGATTCAAGGAAAAAGTGAGTTTTGCAGTTCTCTGATCAGTATAATACCTTATAGAAAAGCTGCAATATATAAACTGTCAACTACCAGAATCCCTCTCGGTTGAAAAAATAGCACCCTTAACATTTTTTAGTTAAATAAAGGAAAATAACAAAGTTGTATTCATCTAATTTCAAATGTCATCCTGGTCCAGATGATTTATATATTTATATCATTTATATCCAACGACAACGTTACAAATACTTTTGCAGACGATATGTCATAGAAGTATTTTATACCTTTTATGAGGACTGAATTGGGTGATTAATTTACAAATGCTCGCTTCACATGCGAAAAAATAGTATAATACAGATAGAAATTGTCTGATATGTATTATTTTAATTAAAACATAGTAAAACAAGTAAAGAAGAGCTTAGTTCGAGTGTATACCCGAACATTTTATACACTCGCAAAATTCAAGAACCTAAGTCGGGGAAATACTTTAAATTCTTATATTTGGGATATGGGTGTTAAGGGAAGAATTGAACTAATGGTACCAATTTTTGTCACCACGACATGTCATTAACAGAAAACATGCTCTTTGACTTTCATTAAATCATCCACACCTACATATTTGGTACCTGAGGAAATAAAAAGTAATTATTCGATTTTTACTAATGAGGCGAAAGGTGTCATGCCCATTATCCAATTTAAATACCGGTGTCCTATAAAGCACTTGTGTACCAAATTTCGTCAAGATATCTAATTTTTTACTCAAGTTATCGCTTGCACAGACGGACGGTATATTTATATATCTCTGTGACAACATGTTGCGAGATTATGAAAATTATTTTGAAAGTTAGCCTGCCTTACTTCGAAAGCAATTAGTGCACCATATGTAAAAAACATTATCCTAAATATATAAATAAGGGAAATTAAAATGCAAACCTTTCTCTTTATTGGACTTCCTTTTAAAATTAAACATAAAACAAAACCTACCAAATAACCCATCGTATATTTATATACCGCGTTTTCCAATAGGGATGATATAATTTCTAAGTGTAGTTTCGGCTATTTTCAACGTTTACAAATGATTCAATTTTATTATCAAAACAAGAAAAAACGTTAACTTTGGCTGCATCGAAGCTAATACACCCTTCACAGGTGTATTTCTTTCGATATTACATTATGTTATAGATGTGTCGAGTTTGTATGTAAGCTATATGCTATAGTAATCCGATCTGAACAATTTTTGCGGAGATTATGTCATTACCTTAAGCAGTAATCCATGTCAAATTTCGTGAAGATATCACGTCAAATGCGAAAGTTTTCCATACAAGAACTTGATTCCGATCGTTCGGTTTGTATGGCAGCTATATGCTATAGTGAGCCGATCTGAACAATTTCTTTCGATATTACATTATTTCTGTAAACAATAACTCATAGCAAATTTCGTGAAGATATATCGTTAAATGAGGAAGTTTTCCAAGCAAGCACTTGATTCCGATCATTCAGTTCGTATGGCAGCTATATGATATAGTTAACCGATGTGAACAATTTTTTCGGAGATTACATTGTTGCCTTAGAAAATAATCTATACCAAATTTCGTGAATATATTTTGTCAAATGGAAAAGTTTTCCATACCAGCACTAGATTCCGATCGTTCAGTTTGTAAATAAGCTATACGCTATAGTAAGCCGATCTGAACAATTCTTCGTATATTACATTTTTATCTTAGAAAATAACCCGTGCCAACTTTTGTGAAGATACATTGACAAATGTGAAAGTTTTCGATACAAGAACTTGATTCCGATCTTTCAGTTTGTATGGCAGTTATATGTTATAGCGGTCCGATATCGGCAGTCCCGACAAATGAGCAGCTTCTTGAAGAGAAAATGACGTTTGCAAAATTTCAAAACGATATCTTAAAAACTGAGGGACTAGTTCGTATATAAACAGACAGACAGACGGACAGACAGACAGACGTGGCTAAATCGACTCACTCTTTATAGGGTCTCCGATGCTTCCTTCTGGGTGTTACAAACTTCGTGACAAACTTAATATACCCTGTTCAGGGTATAATAATCGTTCTCCAATTGCGACTTTTCATGTGTTTCAAGTGCCAATAAGGCACTTCCGTTCGAAGTAATGAAAATATTGTTGTTGTTCAGGCAGGTCTTGTTGAAGACCGCAATTTTTTGATTACAAGACGTTCTCAAAAATTGGGACCATCTCAAACCACAACCTGGTGAATTTTGAGAAAAGATTTAGGATTGCATCTGTATAAAATTGTTCTCACTCGACTGAAGCTATTTGACCGCCGTAAAAAGCGTTGTGTATTTACTGATTTTGCTTTGGAACAACTTAAAAACGATAACGATTTTTTTAAGAAAATCATCTTATCAGATGAGACTCACTTTCATCCACAAATCATTCATGAACAACGATTATATTCACCTAAATTGACAGTTAAGTGTGGTTTTTGATCTGGTGGAAATATCGGTCCGAACTTTTTTCGAAATGAAGCTAGTGACACCGTTATTGTCAATGGAGAGCGATATAGATCGATGGTAACCAACTTTTTATGATCGCAATTAAAGGAGTTGATCTTGATAACATCTGGTTTCAAGAAGACGGGGCTATTATTGTGAGACAAGTTTGGAGATTTGATTGTTTCAAGAAATTGTGATTTAACACCATTAGACTACTTATTGGGAGGTTATTTGGAGTCATTGGTCTTTAGCAATAAACCAGGCTGTCTTCAAGCTTTGGAAGTCAATATTAAACTCGAAAAACTCGAAAAATGGTTTTATCGGATTCGATCCTACATACAAAAGAAGTCGTGGAGGTCATTTTAAAGTTGTTATATGCTGAACTTAATTGTATCGATTGCACTTCACATTAAATAAAAAATTTTGAGTTTACTTAACAATTAGTGTGTTTTTTTTTTAAGAAATCGTATAATTCTTATTGGAAAAGCATGTATACATATGTGAAAAGGAGAATTGATATTTCTGTTTATCAATAGTATAATTATCCTAAGCCTGCCAATTCGCAAAGAAGCAATAAAATCAAACGGCTTCATTTTCGTACGGCTCAATCCGCCAACTCCATACAAAATAACGTATGAATCAGTTGCGCTTTGCTATTTTTAAATGTATAACCTAAGCTTTTCGCTTTATAATTGTGTAAATGGTATTAAAAAGTTATTTGTTGAAAGTTGTATCCTAGTATGTGCAGTTAATACCTAAGCAGACATCACATTATTAATAACTTTTATACAGATTTATCACATACATACGCGTTAAGTGGACATAAGAATTTATACTAGTTTGTTTTTTAATAAATTAAACTTTTTTTAATATACTGAAGATACTTGACTTTTTAATATATGTAGAAAAACAACCCAAAATATATGGTTGTCTCGTCAACGCAATATGCAAAACACAAGTGCAATGCAGAATATTCGTAACGCTATTGCGTTAATTTGTACAATGTATAAAAATCATGAATACAACAAAACCGTATTTCATACGAGTAAGCTGTCAAAAATATGAGGGTTGTTTCGCATGCATTGCATTGAAAATATTTAAAATGAAACGTTTGCCGATAAAGTAATTTATATTAACGGGTGATACAAGTAGAGATACTTTTTCCAATCACGCGTGAGTAGTGCCAAGCTGTCTTGTTGTTTTTGTTCAGTTTGTTTGGCATTTCATCATGGAAACACTTACGCCTAAACAACGTTTACAAATCGTGCAACTTTAATAAGAAAATTCACGTTCTGTAAGGAATGTGTTTAGCGCGCTTCGCTCAACTTATGGTCAAATAATCGGCATACTGAGCCAATCTCGAGACCCAGTATTCATTACTCAATAATGATCAACCGAATAGACCACATGCAGCACGCAGTGAAGTTGCGCAGTTCGCAGCAACTCGGAACAACATGGCCTATTTTATGTCGACATCTTAAGAACCGAAGCCGCTTAACCTTCCCAAGCGACATCTCTTCGCTCTTCAAAATTGCCGCATTTGAGACGAAGAACAAAGAAGAGCTGCCATTTCATCTGGAAACAACATCGTTTCGGTGTGGTTTGTGGGCCGTAGGAATCATTGGCCCGTATTTCGCGACCGTTTTCGCGCCATAATAACCTACTACATTTGGTTTCAACAAGACGGCGCCACGTCCCAAAACAGCGCATCAAATGGATTTATTGATAGAACAGTTCGGTGAGCAGATAGTTTCACGTTTTGGGTCGGTCGATTTGCCACCACGATTGGCCACCAAGATCGTGTCATATCATACTACTAGACTTTTCCTGTGGGGATATGTAAAGTCTAAAGTCTATGCGGACAATACCACTTCAACATCATGAGTGTCTTTCACTAGTTACCAGTCGAAATGCTAGAACGAATTATCGAAAATTGGGCTCAACGGATGGACCATCTGAAACGTAGCCGCGGCCAACATTTGGGAGAGATAATCTTCAAA
Organism: Bactrocera neohumeralis; assembly: GCF_024586455.1. NCBI lineage: Eukaryota > Metazoa > Arthropoda > Insecta > Diptera > Tephritidae > Bactrocera > Bactrocera neohumeralis. The sequence continues at coordinate 23,051,277 of NW_026089622.1, forward strand.
AAATAAATGCCAAAGAATCTTCTTTTGAATGATAATAAACATTCCTCATTAAATTTGAATATTCTGTGATTTTTTTTAAGTAGGAAACCTCGAAATTGATCACCCTTTATAATTAATATATATAATTAATAATATTTATAATTAATTTTTCTTTCCATTTTAGCTTTCTCAAACGCCTAATAAATGCATTGCAAGGCATGAACATATGTTTTAAAAATACTTTGCATATTGAGTTTACGATAGCAGCCAACGTCACAAAATTAAACTTGAGTAAATTCTCTTATGATTTCATATACGTATGCTATAATATTACCTACCGGTAGATTAATATTATCCTGGCATTTTGGAAATGTGCGCTCGTTTTTCGTTATTCTCTTAATTTTATTTTCCTCTTTGTGCTTTCCATCCCGCTGTATATAGCTGGTTTTATCGCTGAAAAATATAAATACATATAAATAAGAAACTTAATACAAATTAGTTAAATACCAATTTTTTTATTTTTTGAATATTAATAATATGGAACGTGAGGAAATCCTTTGAATCTAGCGCCCCCTGGTGGCGCCATCTATATGTCGACTGGTGCGTTATCTGCTATCTTCATTGATAGTCCAATGAGAATTCATGACATTTCATCGATTAGAAGTGAAGTTATTGCGTTTTAAGTGTCAGTATGTTTGTGTTATCGGTGCGAAAATGAGCTTCGAACAAAGAGCCAACATTAAATTGTTTTAAAATTGGTAAAACTTTTACCGAAATTCAATTGATGAAACAAGTTTATGGCGATGACTGCGTATCCCGTAGCAGAGTGCGCGAGTGGTACAAAGTGGTCGTGAGGACATAAATGACGATCAACATGTGGGCCAATCAAAATCTGTGATCACCGAAAATTCCATCGAAACTGTGTGTGAATTCATCAAAAATCAGCCGAAATCATGATTGAAATTCATGGAAATGGAATTGAACATCTCCAAAACCTCCATTTATTGCATTTTCACCGAACATTTGGGCTTACGAAAGGTGTGTGCACGGTTTGTTCCGCACAAAGTGACTGACGACCAAAAAGTGTGGGGTTGTTTTTCAGGTCATTTAAATGAGCCATTTTATCATATCAATGATATAATGGATAAATTCATGTATAACAAGTAAGGAAGAGCCAAGTTCGGTTGCAACCGAACATATTATACTCTTGCTTTTTAAACCTATTAGAGGGTGGGGCAACTCCCACCTTTTGAAAAATTTTCGCCCACCGGTGCCCCTTGCTGTACCAAATTGCTTTAAATCTTAATTTAGTGCTTAGTTATGGCACTTTAAATTTTTTCGGTTAATCGCGCTTTGTGGGCGTGATAGTGATCCGATTATTCCCATCTACGAACTCTAAATTTTTTTGTACTAAAGACCCACATACCAAGTTTCATTAAGATATTTCAGTTTTTACTCAAGTTACAGCTTGCACGGACGAACGGACAGACAGACAGTCAACCGGATTTAAACATTTTTCGTCATCATGATCATTTATATATATGTATATAATTTATATATACACTGGTGGCCACATAATTTGGGACAAAATAATGTTGAATAAAGCACGCGTTTCAGTTGAATGTTTTTACCACTAAATTTTCGCCTAGAGACCCACTGTACATTGCAACGGTATATTATAACTCTGTACAAAAATGTAGCATGTGTTTGAGTGACAAATTTAGACACTTTTACTATAATCCGGCGGTTTGATGAATTTATTGTATTTTGAGTGTGCTGGTGCTTGGTCACATAATTAAGGTCACCAATTTCTTTTATCGAATTTTTATTATTTTAACACAAAAACTTGCGGTAAGTTGTGTAAATCATTTGTATATTAATTAAATATTGGAATTCAAATAATAAAACTGTTAGTCATGGGTCGAAAAAAGAGTTGTACTCCAGAACTGAGGAAAATGATTATTTACAAGTACGGGAAGAATAAAATGTTCATTAGAGCCATAGCGATGGAGCTTTTGTGCTCAAAATCAATGGTTCACAATGCTTTGATCCATTACGGAAGTACAGGGAATAAAATAAGAAAAAAACTACCCAGAAAAACTACTTCAAAGGACGATCGTGTAAATTATAGAGTAAGGAGAATTTTCAAAATTCTCGACACGATAAAGGATCAACTCACCAACGATGTATCAACACGAACCATCAGACGTCGTCTTCTTCAAAATGGGCTACAGGGTTGTATCGCAAGAAAAAACCCGCACGCGTCAAACAAAAACTTAAAGAGTCGTATTAAATTTGCAAAGGAGCATATCGGAAAACCCTTAGATTTTTGGAAACAATTACTGTGGAGCGATGAATTCAAGTTTAATTTGTTTGGTTCAGATGGGAAACATTTTGTTCGACGCCCGCCAAACGAGGAATGGACCAATATTTACATAAAGATATATTGTAGAGGACAATATTTGCAGAAGAACACATGCCTGAACCATACATTTTTATGCAGGATAACGACCCCAAGCACACTGCTTGGCTTTCGTCCGAAAACATTGCGGTTTTGGATTGGATAAAAGAAAACGGAGTGTCCTTAAATATGTGACCACCAGTGTATATCATTTATATCTATCTCGATTAGTTTTAGGCGATACGTACAACCGTTAGGTGAAAAAACTATAATACTCTGCAGCAACTGAATGCAAAACTATGAAAATATTCTTCAGAATATTATGTTGCCGCATGCTTAAGAAGAAATGCCTTCAAAATGAATTAACGACAATGGCCTCAAACACTATGCTATTTATTTAAAACAGTAGTTTGTTGATAACAAGATTAAGGTTTTAAAGTGTCCCGCAAATATAAGGACGTTTTATTCATGCAAATAAAGGAAGAATGGAAAGCATTTCAGACGACACATTAAATAAGTTAATTGAGTCCAAGCCGGCTGGTTTGCAACTGTATTGAAAAATAAAGAATAGGCAATCAAATATTGAAAGCCATTTTTTACCACTTTAGCATCATTTAATGCATACTCTATGGTTCTATTCATTTAAATACCGACAAAGTAAATACTGTGTCTTAGTTTCGCCGCACACTGTATATAATGTGTTAGATAGGATACTTTTTATTTAAAAAAAAATGCCACGAAGGTCAAAACAGATCTGTTCGAAATTCGTCACGGACCCGTGCAGCAAAAGTTGCAGGAAATAAAAAATATGTATTCAGCTCACGGAGAGCTGAAATAACATAAGCAGGGCAACAAAATGTGTTGAGGTCAACGGCAAAAAAGACAAGCTAAACAACGGCAACCAAATCGTCAAAAAAATTAGTAATTAGTGTTGAAATAAAAAAAGAGATAAAAAACAGTTCAGTTCCGTCAAGCACAACTCCGCTGTTACTATAAAAAAGCATAGGGGCAGGGATTACAGACTGCAAAAATGAAAATATTAAAAGAGTGAAGAATATGGTGCTTGAAAATCGTCAGGCAAGTGTTAGAGCGATAACAAGAGAGCTCGACATCTCTCGCGAGTACGTTCGAAAAATTTTTGTGGATATTTTGGGTATGAAACGCGTTCTTGGTCGACTCTTCCTGCTAAGCCTGATTTTTTTTCGAAAAAGAGTACCATAAACAGGTTACTTTGAACATGATTGATCGTGCGAAATCCGATTCATGGAGAGCATTATAACTGCAGAACTTATGCAAACAAGTCAACAATCATCGGAATGGAACTTTTTCAGTCGATCGAAGAAACAAAATTCGCTGAAAGCCATTCCAAAAAGTGCTTATGAAAAGTGGAAAAATCGTTGGTGTATTACATCTGGTGGGGATTCCTTTGAAGGCAACAAAATAAATATTGTTGAATAATTAAATATTAGATGTATAAGGAAATAGTCAAAAATAATCTTTGAATTTTTTTAATATTACCCACATATTGACCGATATATATAAACATGTGGATGTTTATAAAAAAACTTTGATCGAAACTATTAAAATCATTGGATCCTTGGTTCACTGGATATTAAGCCATAAGCCAACAAATATTACGTACTGTGAGCGTCAAAAATAAGTAAACAGCAATTCTATCAATATTAAAATGTTTACTAGTACCACGCAATCTTTAAAACAATAATAAAAGTTTTATAATAGAATTCAAGGCCTAAATTATAAAAGTTTAACTTAGTATTAATAATAATCAAAAACCAAACACAGCCAAAAATAATTCACTTAATTTAAAAAGTACTCTCGTTTTTTCACGTCAAAAAAAAAAGTAAACAGAGTTCTGTAAAGTTAAAATCTATGTACGTAAACTAAATTAATATTCATTCTAGTATTTTGTTTACTTTCCTTTGGACTTCTGGACATCACTTATTCTTCTAGGCATGTATTCTGCAAAAAAAATTTTGTAAATTCTGGGGAGATTTGGCTCCATTCTTCAATCAAAGCCTTATTTAGGTCGCCCTTACGTGAAATGTTCTTCTGCTTGATTTTTCGGTCAAGGTGCTCCCACAGATGCTTGATAGGATTAATGTCTGTGGTCTGAGGAGGGTTATCCAGAGTTTGGTGTTTGATATAACGGCTACTCAGTAACAAATTTGGACTTGTGTTTAGGATCGCTGTCCTGTTGAAAGATTCAGTTTACTGATAGGCCTAATTTTTCAATGCTTTGAGCAACGTTACTTTTTAAAATGTTGAAATAATCCAATTTGTTAATCGTGGACTCATTAAAAACCAAATTCCCAACACCAGCTGCTGCCATAGACCCCAGACAATAACCGAGACCCCACCGTGCTTTACATAAAAGGTTTTTTTTTTGGATCGCCAAATTTTAGGAGGTTTTTTCGGCTCGAATATTTCGAATTTACTTTCGTCCGTATAAAAAATGTTTTCCCAGAAGTTTGCAGCCTGATTTGTATATTTTTTTGCAAATTCCAAGTTCATCTGTTGATTCGCCTTTGATGTATAGGTCATTGGTTACTGGTTTACCCGATGTCTCCGCCATATCTTTTGATATTAGAACAGCGTTTGAAGCTGGTTTTGTTTTTACTTCCCGTACTATTGATCGCGCTTCAGTGTCAATAAGGCGCTTTGGTCGGCCCGGTCGTGGCAAATTTTCAAGTCTGATGTTTACCTTGTTTATCAATAATTTTTTTTATTGTGCAATAGTGTCTTCCAACTATTTCTTTGAGTTCGCGCAAAGATTTACCTTTTTTATGCAAATCTAATATGATTTTTTAACCGTTTCAGTGGTTGTTCGCTTACATTACAAATTTTGATATTTTAACGACGTAACCTCAAAAAAGAACAATAATGATATAAAAAAATATGTTTTACTCCACTCACTCTCTGGGATAGTAACGGTTTACAAAAGATATTTGGCGCTTCCCCGAAATAAGTATTAAAAACAAACAAGGGTTGTTGCCACTGTTTATTTTTTTTTTGACGCGAAAAAATGGCAGTATTTTTAGTTTAAGGGGTCAAGGGTAGTCAGAGGCACGAAAAACTGAGAATTTTCAGTATTTTTTTTGCTATTAAATCGTGTTACTTTACAAAAGTAGTAATATGTGTTGACTTGAAGTCACGAAAATTAAAAAAAAAAAATATTTAATTTCCAAAGTTATAGTTGTGTTGACCCGACCCAGTTCCAAAAAAAATATACTTACAATAGGACAAAAAAAAAATAATTTTTTAAATAGATAAATTTTGCAAAAAAATCGATTTTTTAAGACATTTAATTGGTTGATTTTTTCCCAAAAATTTAGACAAAAATTTCCTGAAGCCGCCATTTTGTTAATTTTTGAAAAAAAAGAGATCCTTCGATCAGGCCCGAGTTTATTATGTATTCTAAAAGCTGTATAAATTTCATTAAAATCTACTGAGCGGTTTTCGAGTTACAGTTGTCACCAGTACAAAAAACATAGTTTTGAGGAAAACGGTTTAAGGTTTCACACTAGCGCTTTGAAGTGCCCGAGCTATCTTTGTTATTTGTCGAATAACTCAAAAACTAATTATCGGATAAACGTGAAATTTTCAGAGAATATTACACTTAATGAAAACGCAAAAACAATAATAATTTTTTGAAAATTCTACCCCTAACGCCTTAAGTGAATTATTTTTGGACGTGTTTAGTTTTTGTTTATTATTAATACTTATCTAATGACTTTCTTTTGTATTGTAGTGATTTTAGGTGTTGTTGGGAGAAAAGTTTTTAAGAGTTGGGGACACTATTGAAAAGTTATGGTCAATCGAACTAAATAATTTACGCGTGAGACCGTATACCTTGAAGGCACTATTTGTTCAAGGTTACATTTCGATAGTTTAATTTGTGCCTGATATACATATGTATATGTATTTGTATTTGTAGGGTATGCGTGAGCCAAAATGAAATATATGTCGGAGCGGTAGTGTTTTGTGTGTCAGTGTACATGCGTATGTCGGAATGCTAATATTTTGTAGGCAACTGTATGTGCCACAGCGTCGTTTGAAGTAGGCGACGCATTGGCGACGTATGTATATCACGGTACTATAGATTATAAATAAGCATAGTAGCAGGAATATAGAAACTGTTACTGAGTGAGGTCTGATCGTATTCTGCGAACAGAGCGAAGAGAGGCAGGAACCGTTAGCTACTTTTATGGAAGGCATACACGCACCAATTATTGTACCAATTTCATCGAATTGTACAACTGATTGTTACGTATGTATATGGGGCAGTTGTATGAGTTGTACCAACTGATTGGATGAAAATCAAATTTTTTTGATATTTTGTCAAGTTGGTTGTGTTAGTTGGATCGTGATTTTGCCATTTTATTTCGGCTGTCGAAGAGAGCGCGTGATACATACATATATAATAAGTAAAGCAACAACTTCCGAACTCATGTTTAAGCAACGAAGTGAATATTCAAAATGAAGTTGCCCTCAAAATTGTATTAAAAGTTGTGTTGTATGTAGTGACAAGGGCAATTTCTAGCCCAACTCAATCCAATGTTGTGTGTATGCCATTAGTGCAATGAAGGGGTGCGATGAAGATCAGAACTTGCTGTGCTTAATAAAAATGTGAAGTGAAGTTATTATACTAAAGGGAGATAAAAGTGTTAATTGATACAAAAAGAATACAAATGTTTCTGAACATTTTAACAAAATAATTTAAATTTTAAGTGTGCTTAAATCGGCTGTTAATAGCAGCCATTTCTATTTACCACAGGATAACGACCCAAATCACACAACTTATCTTGTACGTGCAGGGTTGTTATGGAATTAAAAATAACTCCATAGGTCCAGCAATCACTAGACATTAATCCTATTCAAAATATCTGGAACTATTTGGAAAATCATATTCGAAAACATCGAATTTCTTCAAAATAAGGCCAAAAAAACTGGATCATCGACTTAGTGGGTCAAAATATCCGGAAATAATACTAGAAATCGAGTGGGGAGCATGCGTCGACGTCTAGGGACAATAGTAATAGCAACAATATGTGGGTCAAAAAGCGTTAAAACTATTGTAATTACTATTGATTTATACAAATAGTCATTGGTTTACGTAAACTTTCTTGATATTAATCTTTGTAATTGTCAGCTTTCACATTTCCAAAAAACATTTTAAACAACGCACTCCAAGGCACTCCAGGCACTCGAGGGTCGTATTTCATTTTCATTGAGCATTTTCTCAAATGTTTTATCTTTCATTAGTTCTCTTATTTGAGGACCCACAAATATGCTATCCTTAATTTTTGCTTCACTGAATCTTGGAAATTTTTGTTTCAGATAAAAGAACCTTCAACCATTTCTGTCCATTGCCTTAACAAAATGCTTCATTAAACCCAATTTAATATGCAAAGGTGGTAGTAATACCTTCTTGGGATCAACTAGAGGTCCACTGGTAACGGTTTTTTGTCCGAGAGTGCGTGCTTGACGTACTTACCACTGCCTCCGTACATAATAACTCTCTCTCGCACGACTGTCCCATTTGCAAAGGAAGCAACAATATTTCGTATATCCTAGTTGCATTCCAAGAACTCTCATATTCTCATATGATTCCTTTATATGAAGCGCATGAGCTAAAGGCACAGATTGATATTTGTTACCGTTATGAACCAATACCGCCTTTAAACTAAGTTTAGAGGAATCAATGAATAGACGCCAATTACTTGAATCATATTTCTGTCCTAGTACGTTAAACAAAAGATTAGCTTCTGAACAGTATACTAAATCTTCTTCTTGAAGAAAGCATTTTGTGGGCTCTTTCTGACTTTTTCTGTAAAAAGTAATATTTACATCAATTTGGAGAAGGTTCTAACCTTTTAGTCTGGATGCTAAAAGTTCGGACTGCGATTTTGAAAGGTTTAGATCTCGAACTAAGTCATTAAGTTCGCCCTGTGAAATTAGATGCGGCATCATTGGACATCCTGGTAAATCAAATAAAGGATCGGTTGTCATTTCCTCTGCGGTTTCTGTAACATCACTTGAAGAGCTAATCGATTCTAGTTCTTCATAGAGACTACAAGATTCTGGTACTTTTGGAATAGGAAGTTGTTCACTGTGTTTGACAGGACTTTGACAGGACTTAAGGGGGGAGTAAGGTATTTTTGTTTTTTTTTTGCATTTTTTTTATATTTTATATTAATGTACAATATCTTAAGATTACTCTGTGAAAATTTGAGAGCAATTAAAGCAAATTTGACGGAGATATACACTTGTAAGTCTCCACCCTCCGATTTGGTTGTGAGCGTCTGTGAAACTTTAAAGCGTTTTTCCCACAACTCACGTTTTCATAACTTCAAAACTACTGCACCGATTACTTTTTAGTTTGATATGCTTTAAAAGCGTGTTTTTTAGTTTTTTTAAACTATATTTATTTTTAATTTTTTAGTTTGATGTGAGATACCCAAAATTTGTTAAAATATGAACTATGACATGTAGTATTGGTTAAGTAAATCGATATTAGACAACATTTAATATCTACTCTTAACCTTTAATTGATTATTGTTATATTATTTGCGACCAAGTCTGTTATTTTTCGTTTGATTGGATACCTAATATATTCCTGATATTTATAATGTCCTGCGGGAACCAAAAAAGTAACGGTACAAACTTGGCTTAATTCATTTCTATTGTTCTTGACTAGCACTTATAATTCAAGTGGTCGACCAGGAAAGTAGGTAACCTAGGTAGGTGGGTTGTCTCATTTTTTCAGGTAGAGAGGTTCAAATATTAGGTAGGTAGAATATTTCTTTGTGTATTTCAAATTTTTTTCGAATTCTTATTTTATATTGAAAGAATCTATTTTTTCTTTAATGAGATTTACCAATATTGTGAAATATAAACGAATATAACTTAAATCGTATTCTCCGCCATTAGATTCGGTGAAGTTTAAAAAAAGGAGTTTTGTATTGCAGTTGCTTTTCGGAGGCGTTTTGAAAACTAGTATCTGCATTTTTTTTACTACAAAAATTCTATTATAAGTATTAATTTTTTTATTACCTAAAAGTCACATGTTTTGCATTATTTTATATTACATATCTATATAAAGTATACTTTCTTTAAGGATATACATACATATGCTATTCAAATGTCACCAAAACTAGTTTTATATATGTAGATGTTGCATACTTTTAAGCGCATTTTTTGGTGGGCTGCTCAAAGTTACTATCTCCTTCCTACAGTGTCGCTAAAATATTCTAGGTTTCAGTACCACTTAAAAAAGTTACAAACAAACATATATACAAGTGAAGCTAATAAAAAAAATAAGAAAATCGGTCGAGTAGTTCGATCGGAATCATGTCCGCCAGAAGTGTGTTTTGAAAAAAACGCGTTTTAAGCTTGAGGTGTGCACTCCGAACGTCGCGCGGTATTATTACGAAACCTCCCAATGGTAAAGTGGGTTTATACATTAATCCTAAGCGTGTAGGGGAACAGAAAAAAAATTACCCTACTGACCCCTTAAGGTACTCTTTGGATAATAAAATAATGTAACAATATATCTATCGCGTGGCAATAGCGTTCACAAAAAATGTAACATTTTGAGAAAAATTACATTTTTTCTTAACCTTTTAAAACGCTCTAGCGGCTTTGACCTAGGTGGGTCAAATAAACTGCACCGGTTAGGTAATTTAAAGAGCTTTCAGGAAATGTATAATTCGTCCCCAAGGCCCCAACGGGGGCGTGGCAATAGGCGAAAATGGATTTTCACCATGTCCTCCCTTTTGTTTCACTACAGTTGGGGGGTATGAGGCCGGGGGGGATCAAAACCATTTTGCGAGTTAGTTCACCCCTGGGGCTATCAGGAAAGACCTCAACCTCCCCTCTATCCCTACCAGGGGCGTGGCAATAGCGTTCACAAAAAATGTTACATTTTGAGAAAAATTACATTTTTCTTAACCTTTAAAACGCTCTAGCGGCTAAAGTATTTGACCTAGATAAACATACAAACCAATTTGGACATGTAACGAACATAAAAACAGATAAATCAACCGTGCGAAGTGATAGAAACATACCAAAGTTCTAATATTTTCATACAAAAAATATGCACTTCAAAGACGTACGACTGTCGCGTTCTCGACCATGGAAATACCCATATCGATTTAGATATAATTATTCCCAATTTTCTAAAAGCTCTTTTAAATTCGTCTCCTAACGCTCTTCGTCGTCTTCATTACACTGTTCGTCAGAAGGTTTGTCCCAGTCCATCTCCAAAATCAGCTGTATGTCCTCATTACACAGCTCTTTTCGTGCATTCCTCATTTTAATATTTGTAAGACCTAAACGCCCAAAGTTGCTTATATCCGTAAGCAACTTGCACAAGCAAAAAAATCTAGCGGTACAATAGAAAACTAATTTCAATTCTTTCACTTGAATTTTTTTCTTTCACTATTTGTTCATAAAACTGTGTAAATATTTTTTTCAAATTTATCTTTTTAAGTATTTTAATTATTTTTTTATAATATGCTTCAAAACTTTCGCACGACCGACACACTCAACTTCGCTTCGAATAATGAGTCATAACATGATTGATCATGACGCATCCGTTATGTTATTTTTATTTTGGTATTCCCCGAATTCAAATTGATCAATAAAATGTGTATTTTCAAGATGGTTTTGTGTATTTGACTTTTTAAAGAATGTCAAACATAGAAGTTGCTTATAAGCAACTTTGGGGCTGAAAGGGTTAAGTATCAATTTTGCAGTGAATCACATTCATACTTTCATAACAATAGATCTCCTTCTCGGCCATTACCTCTTTAATATTTAATTCTTTTTTTCTTTTTTAAGGACAGTTAAAAGTAGTCAAATCATCACTTAATTTTAGTTTCAGGAAAGCCCTTAACCTCCCCTCTATCCCTACCAGGGGCGTGGCAATAGCGTTCACAAAAAATGTAACATTTAAAAAAAATTACATTTTTTTTAACCTTTAAAACGCTATAACGGCTAAAGTATTTGACCTAGATAAACATACAAACCAATTTGGACATGTAACGAACATAAAAACAGATAAATCAACCGTGCGAAGTGATAGAAACATACCAAAGTTCAAATATTTTCATACAAAATATATGGAGTCTAGCCAAGCACCATTGGTGTACTAAGGTGTAATATTATAATATCCTTTTTTCGTCCTTTTCGATACGATATCCTTGAATTTTTTTTCTGAATTCTATAGGCAATAAAATTCTAGGAAGCTACCTGGAAGCGCAAGTCGTTTGCTACACTCTAAATATATTTAAATAACATTTAAAAACAAAATATGCCTGGCCAGACCTGAGGGTCTCGATGAGGGTTAAGGAACCTCCTTTCAAGGGGTTGCCACAATTCAGACCATTATACTACTCAGCTGACAAGTGAAACATATCTGAAGTGTTGCACAGCGTGTGAACCCTCAATACCTGTTCCTAAAAACTAAAATTAAGTGATGATTTGACTACTTTTAACTGTCCTTAAAAAAGAAAAAAAGAATTAAATATTAAAGAGGTAATGGCCGAGAAGGAGATCTATTGTTATGAAAGTATGAATGTGATTCACTGCAAAATTGATACTTAACCCTTTCAGCCCCAAAGTTGCTTATAAGCAACTTCTATGTTTGACATTTTTTAAAAAGTCAAATACACAAAACCATCTTGAAAATACACATTTTATTGATCAATTTGAATTCGGGGAATACCAAAATAAAAATAACATAACGGATGCGTCATGATCAATCATGTTATGACTCATTATTCGAAGCGAAGTTGAGTGTGTCGGTCGTGCGAAAGTTTTGAAGCATATTATAAAAAAATAATTAAAATACTTAAAAAGATAAATTTGAAAAAAATATTTACACAGTTTTATGAACAAATAGTGAAAGCAAAAATTCAAGTGAAAGAATTGAAATTAGTTTTCTATTGTACCGCTAGATTTTTTTGCTTGTGCAAGTTGCTTACGGATATAAGCAACTTTGGGCGTTTAGGTCTTACAAATATTAAAATGAGGAATGCACGAAAAGAGCTGTGTAATGAGGACATACAGCTGATTTTGAAGATGGACTGGGACAAACCTTCTGACGAACAGTGTGATGAAGACGACGAAGAGCGTTAGGAGACGAATTTAAAAGAGCTTTTTGAAAATTGGGAATAATTATAAATCGATATGGGTATTTCCATGGTCGAGAACGCGACAGTCGTACGTCTTTGAAGTGCATAAAGCAAAAGTAAAAAAATTAACAAAAAAAATGTGTTGTTATTATTCGAAAGCTTTTCATTATCACTATGCATAGTACAAAATGTAGAAGCTTTCGATAATTTGTTTCCAATTCATTAGCAATAAACATCTGATCAAGAACGCGACAAAAAATAGAACTTGCTTTCGACTACATATAGAAAAATGCAAGATTCTGCGAAACGCAATAATATATTTTAGAATGATTAATTTAAACTAAAAAGGACTAAAAAGGGCTTCTTTTGATACATTTCTTGTTGATATATTTTCATCCTTGTTTTTTTTACAGGCTTAAATCTAATTTAGCATTATAAATAGCGACATATTTGCCTTCCATGATTCTAATGACGATTACTATAATAATTTCAATTCAAAAAATGAAATTGAAAACAAAAATAAAAATTCATATAAGAAAATAAGTAAAAATAAATGAGAAATATTTTTTTTATGAAATATTTTTTTTCAATGAATATGCGGTTTGAGCTACTTTTAATTTCAAATGATCGTCACAGGAGATCGAATGCAGTTTTCGGGTTTTAATATTTCTTTTCTTGCTAAGCCACATGTTTTACCTATCTATATAAATAAATATTCATGCTAAAAAAAAGCAAAAAAAAATATTTTTCAAAAAAGTTATACTTACGGTAGCGAACGCGACACACTTCAAAAACCAATTAAAATATTTTGTAGAATATAAGATACTGAAACTTTTTTTTTAAATTTAGGTCACTAAAATTGATTTAAATATAAATTTGCAGCCACGTGTTACGATCGATCGCAAACTACTGATAAAAATAATGATTTACGGACAAGAACGCGACAAAACAATATCAATGAAAGCAAAATAAAAATTTACCGTTATCGAGCTGCGTTTGGTGTCGTTGATTTTTTTGTATTCATTGTTGTTCCTGGCAAGATTTAATAAGACCAGTGCTAACATAATAAGAATTTACGTATTATCAAAAAATACAAAAATAAAAAGGCATTAAAGGTGCACAAATGCTACTTTCTACGCTATTTCAACTTTTAGGTCATTTTTCTAACAAAAACCCTTGAGATAAGCTGCAAATCATATTATATTATAAAAATATATATATTTTTTTATATAATATCAGAAAAAATTAATTGTTTATCACTATTTTAATTTTTGCTCCCGGTAGACCTTTCTATCGAAAAACCCATATACTAAAAATTACTGCCAACCGAGAAATTTCTGAAGAATCAGAAAATATGGTGCAACTTAATTATTGAAAAAGTTGATGTATGCCAATTGAAATGGAGAAAAAAACCAATCGACTTTCAAGACTTTACTTGGTCAAGAGTCAGAAGAAAACATTAACATAGTAAATATGCCAATTCAATATTTCAACACTTTTTTTGATGATGCTTTAATCAAATTGATTGTGGAACAGACCAATATGTATTCCCTCTAGGAGTCCGACATTGAACTTGATGACATTCGTCGATTTCTTGGAGTTTTGTTGTACTTGGGCGTAGTTCCAGAATTCAAATTAACAGCGATAACAGATTCGATGCCGAGAAATAAATTTGAGAAAATAAAGAAATTTATCCATTTTTCTGATAAGTCGAAGCAAAGCCACCATCTAAAAGCGATCATATTTATGACAAATTATACAAAATTCGTTCACTATTATCGTTTACCAAAGACAAATTGAACAATCTACCCAAGAGGAACACCAAAGCATTGATGAGCAGATCAGAGATATGCAAATGCAATAAATAAACACTTTCGGTTGTCAGGTTAATTGCATATTTTAGGAAGATCATCCTTCAAGCAGTACAACGCTGCTAAGCCCCACAAATGGGAACTGAAAATATTCGCGCGAGTTAATTTATTTACTCGTTATGAATAAAATAAATATAATTATAAGTCAGCCAATGAGATTGGTACTGACTGATCCTTTATTCGTTTAATAATTCACAGTATACAGTGGGGAGCAAAACCGTCAACATGTTTACTGAATGCGACTAAAGGTCCTTATATCTTTTTTTCTACTAGCAGTATCGACAACATTTATACACCAAAATAAAGATAATAATTCAATTTATTAAAAATAGAAAACAGAACAGCTTTTATTTATTCTTGAACGAAAATGTACGATAAATTCGATTTACAAGTCATTTTGACAGTTTTGCACCACTGTATAAGTATGCCATGAAAGTCCCGCTATATTTACCGGAATGGCTGGGTTCGGTAATTCCATGGAAGTTCTGAGTAGAGACGGAGTTAACAATTTATATTACTAACGTTTTGTCTGTCGTGGCGATTACTAAAAATTTTTCCAGGGGTTTTTTGTGAACCAAAAAAAAAATGCGAAAGTTACTGCGAGACGTCGAAGATAAAGTTATTGTTTTAATTAAAAACAGCTATTCAGCTAGGAAAATTGCCGAAGAGTTAAATATAAGTCGACAAACGGTAATAAATGTGAAGAAAAGACAAAATATTGTCCAAGTTGTAAACGCTGAAGGCCGCCCGCGAAAGCTTACCGATGGTGATGCCCGTGCTGTTGAGCGATTATTATGCAAAAATGAATGTAGGACTCCTCGAGAAGCTGCTTCTAAGTTAGAACTTCAAGCGAGTTCATGGACAGTTCGACGCTCTTTAAATAAAATTGGTATGGTTGCTGCGGTTAAACAAAAAAAACCTGCTTTATCTGAACGAAATGTTAAAGCTAGACTTCATTTTTGCCGAGAACGGAAAGATTGGACAATTGAGGACTGGAAAAGGGTTATATGGTCAGATGAGACGAAAATTAACAGGTATCAATCTGATGGTAAGGCATATTTTTGGCATCGTCCGCAAGAAAAGCTTCAGCGTGGACAGGTAAAGCAAACTGTCAAATTCGGTGGCGGAAGTTTGATGATTTGGGGTGCTTCACGTGGTGGCATATTGGTCCTTTGTTTAGAATAAGTGGAATAATGAATAAGGAGATATATCTGCATATTCTAAATTCACAGTTGCCTGACTTCGTGGACGAATGTGCCTATCCAGCGGAGGAAATAATTTTTCAACAAGATGGCGACCCGAAACATACGGCGAAAATTGTCCAAGAATGGCTCCAAAATCAATGTTTTAACACTTTCAAATGGCCAGCACAAAGTCCCGACCTTAACCCGATAGAAAATTTGTGGGCATACGTTAAGCAGCAGCTGGCTAAGTATCGAAATCCGCCTTCCAACATGGACGAACTGTGGAGTCGGGTACAGACGAAGTGGAGAAATATACCCCACTCAATTATTGAAAACTTGGTTGAAAGTATGCCCAGACGCATAAAAAGCGTAATAAAAAATAAAGGTCTATGGACAAAGTACTAAGCCCTGTGAAGAACTTAGGGCTAAGTGTATAAGTGCAAAACTGTCAAAATGACTTGTAAATGGAATTTATCGTATATTTTCGTTCAAGAATAAATAAAAGCTGTTCTGTTTTCTATTTTTAATAAATTGAATTATTATCTTTATTTTGGTGTATAAATGTTGCCGATACTGCTAGTAGAAAAAAAGTTATAAGCACCTTTAGTCGCATTCAGTAAACATGTTGACGGTTTTGCTCCCCACTGTACATATGTACTTAAGTATTGAATATATTAAACTTAAACTGTACCTTTACAAGTGGTATACAGAACTTGTTACTCGGCAGTCGATAATGATAAAGTGGCTTCGAGGCTATTGTTCCAGTTGCTTATACTTATAGGCTATGCTTATCGCTGCTCATACTATTGAGATGCTAGTTGTTTACTAGTAAATAACTATTTGGGTTGTTATTGTTTGTTGTACTGATAGTGCGCTTCTATTGTTCTAAGATAAAGTTGTTTTGATGATTTTTCTTTAATGTTTACTGAAAGATAAGGTTGTGGTTAAAGGTTAAAGTATTAACTCTCCCCTCTCTTGTGAAGAATAGATCTCCTGATCTATACTTGAGTCTTGAGTAGATGAGTCATTCCTACACGTTCTATGGTAGCGTTGTAGTTTCTTAGATATACAGTTGTTTGATAATTTATATATAGTTTGAATATTACAAATATACTTAATCCTAGGACTACATACAAGTACTCCTATAGTTATGAACATATTCTTGATTGGGTGTTCTTCAAATGGTATTAAAATTTGTTTAATTTTTTAATGTTGTCAAATTGATATTCGTTTTCTGATTTCAATATTTCAAGAATGTGAATTCTTTCGTTTCCATTAGCTATAATATAATCTTTAATTTCTTGTTCCTGGTTGTGGAATACTTCTGAGTCAATAATAATTGTTTCATTAAATTGTATTAAATTCGATCCTTCAATTGATTTTCCGTTTAAAATATGTTTTCCTTGTAATACGACATTACCATGTCCTAAATCTATAATAGGTGCGTTATTTTCTTGGATAACATTACAATGGGCTTCGTAACCTTTGATCATTGGTATTGTACAATTGTCATTAGGTTCTTGTTTACAAATATATTTACTTAAATTACTTTTACATTTAGATGCTAATATTATTTTATCTCCACATTTACTTACGATTTTATTCATATCCAAAATGCCTTGACGATAGGATAATGGAGTAACTTTGTATGTTGTGCATTTCTTTTCAATGACTGGATATTTATAAATTACAATGAAAGTGTCGTCTAATCTACCTACATGCGTGTCTGCATATTCGAGTATGTCAATAACCGGTATACTAGTTTGTCCCTTTCCTAATATCCTTTCAATCTCGTCCGTATTTATTGCTGCTGAATAAAAATTTCCGTTGTTCGCGAAATTAATTGTCATAGTTAAGTCAAATAACTCCTTGTATAATTCCTGCAATACAACTTTTTGTTTAATTGCCTTAATATTAAATGTTTTCATCATTATTTCAAAGTTGGAATTAATTTGTCTTTGTTTGTTATTATTTTCAATTATGTCGTTGAGTATTGTTTTAATTTCAATCAGGTCGACGTGGTCTGGGACTCCTGTGATAAATTTCAAAATCGATCCTAAGAAATCAAGAGATCTTGAGCGTCTGGCTCGTCCATTATTCAGTAGTTGTTTTCTGAGGATTTCTATTCTGTTGAACAATGCTGTTTCTGTTGCGTCTTCACTAGGCATCTCTCCTTTATGTTCGGCGATTTTGTAGTATGGTTTAAGTATTTTGCTTAAGTTCGTCATATGGAATAGGTACTCATGTTCTTGATACAAAAATAATGGGTCAGTCTCGGTTAACACGTACTTGCGATCTTGTAAGTCGGTTATTTCCTGAGCTAAGGATGTTGCTAGGATTAATGTTAGCGTTATCATCATCATTGTTTCTGAGGTTGTCCTTGTGTACGATCTTCCCTCCGTTGTTAAAATTGTGTCCTCACGATTCTCTTGTACGGTTTTCTTCAAATAGCGTGGATTTGTTTTATTTCGTCGGTTTTGTTTCACATAAACTGTTTGTCCTGTTTTATATTCCTTTTGTGTTCGTTTTTTATTGTGGTATGATAGCATATACTCCTGCTTATTTTCGATCAGTTCTTTTATTACTTCAGTCTTGCTCCTTTCAAAAAATAATTCGATAGGTTTCCTTTTTGTGACGGAATGTATTGTCCTATTGTATTCCTTGATTGCGTTGAATAGTTCTTCAGTCGCAGTTGATTTATTTTGTTTAATGCGCATTCTAGTAATTTTCAGAATGGTTGAATGCAGCCGTTCAACTTGAGCGTTCGATGTTGAATGGTTTGCTGCGGTCATTGAATGTTCAATATATAGCCGTTGGAATAGAGCTTTTGCTGCTATGCTATTAAATATAGTCTCGTTATCAGTCATTAGTTTATTACAAAATGGGAATATTTGTATGAGTACTTCCTCTAATATTTTGTAGAATTCTCTTTTGTCGTTTAATTTTCTCATATATGCGTATTTTGAGAATCTATCTATACATGAGAGATACATTGTTTTCTCGATTTCAAATATGTCCATTTGTATTTGTGTGCCTATACCTTCAGGTATGGGTGTTTTTGCATAAACTTGTTTTGTCGGGTGGCGTTCGTATTTGTTCTCTTTACAAATGCTACAATTTCTAGTTAGTCGGATTACATCATTTTTTATATTTGGCCAATAGCAAGTTTCTAGTATCTCTAATGTATTATTTTTTGCGTTTCTATGTGCTCTTTCATGCGTATGTTTAATTATATTTTCTCTATCCTCTTCACTCGTAATGTCCTTTAATAGATTTTGACAAAAAACCTTTTTCTCTATATTAAATGAAGAGTTTATAACATCATGAATTTCATACCAGGTTTCTAGTGTAGTGTGAAATGCGGTCGTGATATTGGGTTTGATAATTTTCGTTAGTGTATCTATCAAGTCTTGTGATGTGATGTGATTAACATAAAATCTCTCGTGGTTTGCAAAAATTGTTGCTCTTTCTAATGCATTTTGTTCACATTTTTTATCACAATTTTTGTTTTAAATTGGTTCAGTGGAGCGCTGACATCTTTAATTCTGATTGACGAGGATGATTCCTGCGAGTGTATTGAGTCGTTCGTTGTTACGTTTACTTGACGGCTGAGTGCGTCGGCTACTACATTTAAATCTCCTTTAATATATGTAATTTTTGCTCCGTATTCTTCTATAAAATTTTTCCATCGTTTTAGTTTTGAATTTGGGTTGTCCTCTGATATTGAAAAAATTAGGGATTGATGATCGGTGTAAATAGTAGTATTACTAGTGAGGCCATACAGATAATTCCTAAGTTTCTTCAGTGCCCAAACGATTGCTAACATTTCTTTTTCGTTTGTTGAGTAATTCTGTTCAGTTCGCGTTAATGTACGTGAAATGAATGCTATAGGTTTCTTGCCTTGTGACAATACAGCTCCAATCGCATGATTGCTTGCGTCTGTAGTCAAATCAAATCCTTTTCCAAAATCTGGTTGGAATAATTCTATTTGTTCTTTTAGTTTATTTTTTAGTGTTTCAACTGCTTTAAGTGCTTCGTCATCTAATTTTACATGTACTGAGCTACTTTTATTCTTTGAAATATTACCATTCTCTCCTCGTAGGTAGAGTGTTAATGGTTTCGTTATGGATGCAAATCCTTTTATAAATTTTCTATAATATGAGGTCATTCCCAAGAAAGATCTTAAGTCTTTCAAATTTGTAGGGGTTTTGTACCTATCTATAGCTTCTATTTTTCCTGGATCTACTGTAATTCTACCGTTTTTAATTATATGTCCTAAAAATTCTGTCTGTCTTTGAAAAAATTTTGACTTTTCATCCGAGATTTTCATATTGGCAGCGTGTAAAGTGTGTATTATATTGGTGATATCTTTTATATGTTGTTCAGGGTTAGCTGAATATATTAGGACATCATCTATATACACGTATGCGCATACTCCTATGAATGGTCTGAGGATGTCGTCAACGCATCTTTGAAAGATCGACGGTGCGTTTTTCAGTCCAAATGGTAATCGTAGAAATTCATATTTGGCATTATTTATTGAAAATGCTGTTTTTTCCTTGTCTTCTTTTTTTATTTTAATTTGATGAAATCCTGATTCTAAATCTAGCGTCGTGAAGTATTGTGCTTCTCCTAGGTTTTGGAGCATCATGGTGATGTCCGGAATGGGATATCTATCAGCGATTGTTTGCGCATTTAACTTCTGGAAGTCAATAACCATGCGTCTTTTTGGGTTGCCTTGCTCGTCATTCCCTTTTTTAGAAACTGTCCATATGGGTGAATTGTACGGGCTTTTGCTTGGCTGTATTATTTCATTATCTAATAATTTTTTTATTTCAGTTTCTACAAATGCTCTATCCGCTTGGGGGTATGGATACTGTCTGACCCAAATAGGATTATTGGTTTCTGTTCTGATTTCTGCCTCTACTGCAGTTACGTAGGGTCATTTCTTTTCATTAATTCAGTTATTTCTTTTTTATACATTTCTTCTCCTATCATATAATTTATTCTTGTTAATTTATTCTTTTTCACAATTAATACATTTCTTTCGGTATCTATCATTGCTTTCATTTGCTTTAAACCTTTAATTCCTATCAAGAAATCGAAATCTTGTAAGTTATCGAGTTCTAAAAATTCCATACTGAATCCTATTATATTCACTTTCTTTTTATATTTAATTAATGATTTACCGTGTAAAGTAGCGGCTTGTTTTTTACCTTCTACTTCTATCCTTTTTGCGTGAGGGAATTTTGGATTAACATAATTTTCTTCTGCACCACTATCAATTAAAATATACACTGAGTTACCTTCTTCTGTGGTCCTTACAAGCGTTGGTAACCCATGCCTTAGAATAAAAAATATTCTTCCTGTTCGTATTCTGTATTTGATTGTTGATCGTGTGTAATTTGGTTGATCCGTTGATTCTTCGGTTGTATCGGGTGATTTTTTAAGAGCTTGATAACTTTTTTAAAAAAAAAACGCATAAAATTTGCAAAATCTCATCGGTTCTTTATTTGAAACGTTAGATTGGTTCATGACATTTACTTTTTGAAGATAATTTCATTTAAATGTTGACTCATGTGGTTTCAACAAGATGGCGCTACATGCCACACAGCTTGCGATTCTATGGCCATTTTGAGGGAAAACTTCGGAGAACAATTCATCTCAAGAAATGGACCCGTAAGTTGGCCACCAAGATCATGCGATTTAACGCCTTTAGACTATTTTTTGTGGGGCTACGTCAAGTCTAAAGTCTACAGAAATAAGCCAGCAACTATTCCAGCTTTGGAAGACAACATTTCCGAAGAAATTCGGGCTATTCCGGCCGAAATGCTCGAAAAAGTTGCCCAAAATTGGACTTTCCGAATGGACCACCTAAGACGCAGCCGCGGTCAACATTTAAATGAAATTATCTTCAAAAAGTAAATGTCATGAACCAATCTAACGTTTCAAATAAAGAACCGATGAGATTTTGCAAATTTTATGCGTTTTTTTTTTAAAAAAAGTTATCAAGCTCTTAAAAAATCACCCGATATATTAGCATGACTTGTATTATCTCGTACTCGTTTGTATCCCAATGCACCTGCTACCTTCTTAAATGGATTTTGATAATTCTGTCGAGGCTGCGGATTTCGTGGTGGTTGTTGCTGATTCTTGTTGTAACCTTGTCTCGTTGGTCTACGGAATATGGTAGATGAATCGATATCCATTGGTTCAACTGGGGGTTGTTGTTGATAAGAATAATTATTCTGATGATGATTGCTGAAATTATGATTCTGATGATGGTTGTATCGTGGAATGTACTCGAGGTTCTGATGGCGTGAATCATGTTGCATTGTACGGGCGATACTGTAGGCATCTGCTAATGTTGTGCAGGCTCGTGCATAGATGGCATTCTTGATAGCTACACTTCTCAGTCCAGTGACGAATGTTCTGATTGCTTTAGCTTGGATTTCTTGTGTCAATACTTGGATTATTCGTTCTTCCTTGTGTGTCATCTCAATCTTGGATAGCACTACATTCAATGCTTGGTTCAGATTGTCATAATATACATGCAGTGGTAGTTCTTTTTGTTGTATTTTCATCATATCTTCCTCCAGAACGTATATTGGTCGTTTGTCGGCATAGGAATCGTCTAGCCTATCGATGATGTCTTGGAAGTTTCTATTTACGTTGTGGTTGATCAGGATCTGTGCTGCTTTGCCAGTAATTTTTCCTCTGATCATTATTAATACTTGGGCGTATACATTATGTCCTTCGAATTGTCGTATGTCTTCCATTAATGTGGTTGCTACTTTCCTCCAATTCCTCAATTCGTTGTAATCACCATTAAATTGTGTTAGTGTTTTAAACATATTCAGATCCACTTCTTCTGGTCTGGTGTAAGAACATATTTGTTCTGTTCGCTGTGGAATGGTTGCACTTCCTCCTAATTGTAGTTCGGATAACTGTCGTTGCAGATCGGCGACTACGTGGGTTAATGCAATTAAATTTGCTTGTTCTGACATCTTGCTGGTTTATTTGTTGATTTATTTTACTAAAAATCGGTCTCCAGTTGTATTCTTGGAGCGCTGCTTGATATGGTATTCTTTCTATGAAAGCGTGTTGTTTGCTAAGGATGGTATATTGATCCTTTACTTTTAATTTGTTGTCGTATTAGGATTTTTATGTGAATCCCTTTTGATTGACGTTGTGTGGGATGATGAACTGGTAAACTTCTTGGATGGTTTAAATGAATCCTTTTTTGTTTCCAGGGACTAGGTTCTTCCCTTTCAGGCAGACTGACTAAGGATATTATTGATGATCCTTTTTTGTTGCTGCCCCACGTTGGGCGCCAGTTAATTTATTTACTCGTTATGAATAAAATAAATATAATTTTAAGTCAGCCAATGAGATTGGTACTGACTGATCCTTTATTCGTTTAATAATTCACAGTATACACATGTACTTAAGTATTGAATATATTAAACTTAAACTGTACCTTTACAAGTGGTATACAGAACTTGTTACTCGGCAGTCGATAATGATAAAGTGACCTCGAGGCTATTGTTCCAGTTGCTTATATAGGCTATGCTTATCGCTGCTCATACTATTGAGATGCTAGTTGTTTACTAGTAAATAACTATTTGGGTTGTTATTGTTTGTTGTACTGATAGTGCGCTTCTATTGTTCTAAGATAAAGTTGTTTTGATGATTTTTCTTTAATGTTTACTGAAAGATAAGGTTGTGGTTAAAGGTTAAAGTATTAACTCGCGCGAGTTAAGGAATGTATTGCTTATAATAGTAACAAACATCAAAACAACCTTTTGTCTCAGTAAACAGAATGCAGAAACAACCTTGAGTTGGAACAATTGAAATGCACTATCACTGCAACAAACAATCCTAAACAAACAAGTATCAAAACAACATTGAGTTTGAATACCACAACAACCTTATCTTAAAACAAAGCAATTGTATCTAAGCAAGCAATATACAAGGTCTGTCGCAAAAGAAACAGAACTTTTTAAATATAACTGTTTCTGGTGGTGCCACCTATTGGTGGGTATATGAATGAAAAAGTTTGTTCTCTTGTTGACATTTCGTAAAAATTTTAAGACAATTGGATAACTACAATCAATGTTATCGATCAAAAAGTGACAGCAGCTTTTGGTCATCGGTCGTAAAATGCAAAGAGCAAATATTAAATTTTGTTTTAAACTTGGGAAAACGTTTACTGAAACATTTCAAATGATGAAAAAAGTTTATGGTGATCAGTGCCTATCCTGTAGTAATGTGCATGAGTGGTTTAAGCGATATCAAGAAGGTCGTGAGGACCTCTGTGACGATCAGAAGTCGGTCGTCTTCAGAAGTCAAAAATAAAGACAATGCTGATTTGTTTTTACGATTCCGAGGGTATTGTACACCGAGAGTTCGTCCCACCTGGCCGAATGATTAATGCTGTGTTTTACCTTGGTGTTATGAAGCGTCTTTTGTCACGCATTCGTCGTGCTCGACCACAATACCGTGAGGCAGGGTCCTGGCGCCTGTTGCACGATAATGCGCCGTGTCATCGGTCGACGCTTGTCACTGATTTTTTGACAAAAAACTCCATATTAACCATTAATCACTCACCCTACTCACCTGATCTGGCACCCTGTGATTTTTACCTATTTGGAAAACTTCATTTGCCCAGGACAGGTTTCAGGACATTTCAGCTATCCAAAAAGCGACGACCGATATTCTCAAAAGCATTCCGAAAAATTACCTTAAACACTAATTTGAAATGCTAATTGACCGGGCTAAACGCAGTATCGAAGCACAAGGAAACTACTTTGAATAAAAAAATATAACTTTTGAAAAATATTAATTTTTTGTTGTTTTTTTGACAGTCCTGTTTCTTTTGCGACAGGCCTTGTATATGTAAACAAACCTAAACAAATAATATAATCTGTACCTTAACAAACTATCAACTAGTAATAAGTAAACATACTAGTTAGTATAAATAGAAGTAAGAACCATGTAATAAGGTAGTCTTAAGAGTATAAATAAAGAGTACACATTTCGGTGCAGCTCAAAATATATTCTTTTGACTCATTTTTACTTAATTTAAATATTAACTCGCGCAGGCTCGTCAAGAATTATTTATGACTTTGACAAAAGTCAGTAAGCCTTCTTGTGACTCTAAGAGAAATGAGAATATTTTGCATCGGCACGGTCCGAAAAAGTCGAATGAGAAAGTGTGAACTAAAGTTTGAGTCAGGTTTGAAAATACTTGAAATAAAATGTGAAGCTAATCTTGGCATTGCCAGTGCGCTGGATGGATAATCCAGTTATTGTCCACATTTGTGGAAGATGAACCAATCGAGACGTGTAAGCGTTGGAAAGGGAAAGAAAAGCAAATTATTGAAGTATCGAGACCAGCTATTGTTTCCAAATATAATAAACACATGGGAGGAGTTGATCTTGCCGACATGCTTATGGAGCTGCATAAAGTGAAACATCGCTCCAATAAGGGGTACATGAAAATATTTCACTGTATGGGAGACATATCAAAATCGTTAATCCACTTATAAAATTCTAGATGGATATCACGACTGAGCTCTTACGCGTTACGCCGGTGTTTTTCAGTTCTACTGAAAAGAAAAGGGGACGCCCTAGCGTTATGCAAAATGTAGAAACCGACACAACTCCGGATTCACCTTCTTTCACAGAAGCGTCTAGTTCGAAGCGCCGTCATGTTGTTGAAGAACCCCTCAACTCAAAGCGATATGATGAAAATGGTCATTGGATAGTTTGGGGAGAGAAAGGACGATGTCTTCTTAGTAAAACCGGAACACATCTCTCAAAATGCTTAAATGTGGTGTTGATCTATGCTGCAATACGCACAACAAGAACTATTTTTTATCTTATCACACTTAAAACACAAAACAAACATATATGTATTATATATGATAAATAAGGACAAATCCCTTGTATATATACTTTTTTCTTTGCATGTATTTATATCACTCCAATGCTACCATAAACGCAACTTTCAATATCCTTTGACCGCATCACGCTAGAGAGCTAAAACTTTTCTTGGCAGTTAATTGAGGCATTTTAAGTCAGAAAATCAAGAAAAAAAAATGTCTGGTAGTTGGTTTAGGTGCGGTCCTGAAAGGGTTAAAAGTTGATAGATTGCTAAAATCAGTGATAATAATAAAGTATGAAATGTGTGTTCTTTACAAAGCAATGCAATTTATAACAAATCTGTTATTTATTGATATTATTATAGTTAATTGATGTCGCAAAAATTTTGAGGTGTTACGGTTAGGTAAATTTTTGTAGTATTTTAATTTCTCTGTTTGATTGGAAAATCAACAATATTTGCTCTTTAAAGAAGATATGTCTGCCAGAAGAACGTCGGTAAAATTTCAATAATTTTTAGAAGAATAGTTTGCTTCTCCTGAACTTTTGCCATTTTTCGAATTGTGACGATATCGGTTTTGAGAAAGATCTGGTTTATTTTCTTATCTAACGTATTAAGCCTTTATCCCTGAAACAATGTTATAATTCCGGAAAAATCTGAGTTATCTTTCTTTATGTTTAAGTATTGTAAAGGTACTTACCGGTCAAAGTACTCACGATTTCTGATCTGAAGATTTTCATCCCTGTTAAAACGACGACTTTCTATAAGTATATAATATTTATAACTTTAATAATTCTGCTTAAGTCATAGGTCTATATAGCACACTTTTACATACCGATTTTCTGTATTTCCAGTCCACCTCTACTCTGTCCCTCACTGTTGTTATCCAGATTTTGCACCCCAACATCTTTTCTACGCCAGCTTGTAGTATAATTCGTAGAATCCTTATTAGTTTTCTCCAGCTGAATATCTCCAATCTTATCGTTGATTTCACCTTGATCAAGTTCTTGCTTTAACTGCTGCTGACGACGAGCTTCGGTCATTCTTTCTTCTATCTCCAATTCACGAGTTGCTGTATCAACTGGCTTTGCAGAACCAAAGACCTTTTGAGACGTAACACCACCTTGTTTGAATTTTCTTTCATTTTCATCTATGCTTTCTATGTCTCTATCTAAATCTTTGTTCACAACTGGCAGAGGTAATGTACGTGGCTTCAAATTAAGTTTAGGTCTTTCAAATTCTTGGTCATCTCTTCTAAATTTTATTGAAATACCTCTCTCGGCATCTTTATTTCTGAATTTTGACTCAAGACTTTGGTTTGTATTAGTTCTGATTTCAGACCGCCAAGAGCTATTAGATTTATTTTCATCTGGTTCATACTTTCTTTCTCGACTAAAGTGCTTACCATAACCATCATTGGAATTATTAGTATTGTTGTCTCGACGCCAATTGGTTGATTCCCTATTTTCTCCACTGTTATTGAAACCATCAAAGCCACGACGATTTCCTCTTTGCCTAAAACCTTGGTTATCACTCTCATTTGAAAGTTCTATTCTAATTCTTCTACCTTTAATAGATGGGTCTGGCAAACTTAGAGTATTGATTAAGTCTTCTCTATTCTCAAACTCAACATAACCAAATCCTCTTACTCGACCTGTTTCGCCTTCCTCACGAGGTAAACGCAAAGATAATATTGGTGTTGCTCCGAAAAATTCTTGTAAATCTTCTTCCTTTGCATCAAAAGGAAGGTTGGTTAAATATGCAATATATGGAGGGCTATGTGGAACGGAATCATCATCAAATATACGATTTGCTCTAGGAGCAGTTGGTAATTGAAAAACTAGAGGCATAGTATTAACTCCATCGTCACTCTCTTCACCCTCAAGGTTCCTTACTTTTTTAGCTACTTGTGTGATTCCCACGGGTACATCACCATTTGCCAGAAAAGACTGCAATGATATTACGGTGCCCTTCTTCTTTCCTTTTTTCCCTTAAAAGATATTACATTGATTATTATTTGTGTTCAATCAAAACATCGCTGTTAAAATATTGCAAAAAAAGATAAGGGTTGAAAACAAACATATATTGTAACGCATATACACTTATAACTTCTTTCAAAATATTTTTCAAACAGACATAACATAAACTATTTTACCTAATCTATTTGATCCAGCTGTAATTATCTGAGGAATAACATCCAAATACAAACACTACGAGTCACCAGGTTACCACAATTTCATCAGTCTAATACAATTGATAACGATTTTTTTGTTATTAACTTGCAGCTATATGGTTTTTGCTATTTTTATTATTTTTAGCCAAGAAGTGTGCATTTTTTTTTTTGCCATCAGGTTAGCACATTCATTTTGAATTGCATTTATTTTCGGAATTTAAATAGGTATTAACACCAAATTATTTGTGTTGCTTAAGCGCTCTATTTGCTTTAATATATCTTAAGGAATATCGTATCGGTTAAAGAGAAAGCAATTATCGAAATAATTGAAATATATATGTATAAAAAAATTAGGAAAAATCGCTATGGGTTAAAGATATAACAACTGTCGAAATAATTGAAATATGTATCAAAAAAGTTGGCAGAAGTCGAAAGTTATACAATTTCATCAGTCTAAAACAATTGATAGCGATTTTTTTGTTATTAATTTGCAGCTATATGTTTTTTGTTATTTTTATTCTTTTTATCCAAGAAGTGTGCATTATTTTTTCGTCATCATGTTAGCAGATGCATTTTGAATTGCATTTATATTCGGAGTTTGAATACGTTTCTTTATGTTGCTTAAGGGGACAGTCTGCTTCAGAGGCTTCAAAAAATCGATTTCTTAAGGATTTTTTTGGGAAGGAAAGAAATAATTGATTAAAGCGAAATTTCTAAAGTTTCTAGTTATATATTTAAACATCATTTAAACACATGTGCAAATTTGCCTTTGAGAAGCAATGATGCCCCGATGCATCTCGCGTGTGCATTTGTCGACGGCGGGCAAGTCGCAATTTCTATCGAAAACAAAAAATTCGAAGAGATCTACATTTTTTAATAATTTATCTTCTAATTAAACTAAAAAAATATCCATAAAAAAGTGTAAACTTAACATTTTTTTTTTAATTGAAAAAAGTGGTTTTTGACCAAAAAAATTGTACTCTATGTTCTTTAAAAATATGTTCAAACTTGACTTTTCTAAGTTTTTTTAGTTTAAATAGAAGATAAATTAATGCCAAATATAATAACCTTTGCCCCAACTCCATAAGACATTTAGTTTTTTTCTATCCTGCCCGCCAATTAAGGAAAATCGTAAAAATGAAAAACTGAGAAATCGCGCATCAAGGCTTTCGCTTTTTGCCCATGCGCTAATATATCTGCTAGACGCTCGGTCACTATTTCCTTTCTAGCTTCGACAATATTTCGATTTCCCATCTATAACTTCGGGGACATATTCTTAGTTAATTTTTAAAGAGATTCAAACAAATTTTGATTGTCATGCCCGCCGTTCGACAAATGCACATGCGAGATGCATCGGGCAATTGCTCCCCAAAGGCAGAATATCAAAAATTTTGTATCACAAAAATTTGTAAATGATGTTTAAATATATTACTACAAGTCCTAGAAATTTCGCTTTAATCACTTATTTCTTTTCCTCTCAAAAAAATCCTCAAAAAATTGATTTTTTTTAAGCCTCTAAATCAGGCTCCCCCCTTAAGCGCTCTATTTGCTTTAATATCTCATAAAGAAAATCACTATCGGTTAAAGAGAAAGCAATTATCGAAACAATTGAAATATGTATCGAAAAATTAAGATAAATGTGTATCAAAAAAGTTGGCAGAAGTCGAGAAGTTATATAAATCTTCTTACGTAATAAGTCGGAATACGGTAAAAAAATAAAGGCGGTAACAATAGTGATTTCAGATGTTTACAAGAAAGAAGTTTTGAGGAAAGCATTCAACTCATTAACTATGCTTGAAGACGGACGAAGGCACGGTAACTTTTTCCACAAGAAGGCCCGAGGGATGCGCTGCGTAGCATTTTCAGATTACACGAAATTTTATTTGGAAGGGTCTGATTATTTCCATGATCTTTGGAAGGAGATACATTAGTTGGAACGACTACATAGTCGTGTCAGCAATAGTCCAACGTAGTGCGGAGCTATCTTTTAATATGGTAGATGGGTGCGAACTGCAACTTTTTAAAACCAATATTGATGCAAAATAGTAAAAAACATTGTGAAAACTGCGTTATCCACTTCAAAAATTTGTTTGGAACTTTGCACAATACGATAAAGCACCGATTCACACTGACCTGGTGTTTAAATCTGGGTTTGGAGGACAAAACCTCGATTTAATGCAGTGGCTCTCTTACGCACTTGACCACTATGCAATAGAAAAGGTAAATTAGTTGAAGGTATTAAAATATATATCTTCAATTTCTTTAATTTATTATGAAAAATTATATGATTCATTACCTAATCGGATCTTTGATATATTTCTCAACAAGGCGGGATCGACTCATCATTAAAAAAGTTTTTAGTAAAAAATGTTAAAGAATATTAAAAACCGTGATATATGCTAACATAGTGACCTAATTTGTATTGCTAATTTTTCTGTTGATTTCGGAAAAAAAATTGTTAAAAAAAATCTATTACATCATATGTACATACATATATGAACGGGAATAAAAATAAGTCATTCAGTACTAAGTCAGGAGTGTACGGAGGATGACTCATCAATGCGATGTTTTGAGTGCTGAAAATGCATCTTCGGCGGTTGGTTTTCTTGATTCCTTAAAAGACAACTGACAAGAACATGGTTGTGCATCAATCAGAATTTACTGTTCTGTATTTTTTCATTTGTATGTTTGCGATATATGGTTTGAAATTACTTGTTGTGCAACATTTACCATGGTTACCATTTGCTTTTGTGTCAAAGTACCATCTTCATCCCATATTTCTTGCAGTTCGGTGTCTTCAAATTTCTTTGGTGGTCTTCCAAAATCATTCTCTCTGAGGCGGTTAAACCACCTTTCTTCTGATAGAGCATGAACACTATATGCTTCGACAAGCATTCGATGCGACTCTGCAGCACTTTTCTTCAAATGGAAACAAAAAATTAATACTATTCGCAAATCATCTCTTTTCGGTACAAAATTTGACATCTTCAACACAATGAAAAATATGATGTTTCTTCAATGACTGTAAGATTATTGAATGTGGTTGACAGATGTCATTGCAGCCAAACAGAAAAAAATGTTCCCTAGCAACACAGTTTGGTATTGTCGTCCAAAAGGCAGCTCCAGGCACGGTGGTTCACAATTTAGAATCTAAATCAGATTTTGCCAATTTGTAGGTGAGATATTGTATTTAAAGTTTATTTTCGATACTTTAATTGGTTTTAATTTAGATACTGTAAAGTGAAATAATCATATGAAATAATTAATAAAAATTTCGATGTATTCGAAAATGGCATAGTAGTACAAAATCGTACTGCGTACCATACGGATATCAAAATAGCACTATGAACCAAATTTTATCTAAATTGGTTTAGAAAGTAAGTGATGACACGTTCTTTGACCAAATTTAATAACGGCTTTTTTAAGGACCCTTTGTATCATCTAGGGTGTGAAATGTCTGTAACATATACATATATTTAGTTAGTCTTTGCGTACGTAGTGACTTCAACATACCCTTATATTGGACCACGCTCTCTTTTTAAAAGCTCACAGGTGCCTCTTGTCACTAATGTCCTCTGTAAAAAATTACAGTTTTGTTTCTAGATATCTTCACCACGACATCTCAATCCTTACGCAAGAAATCACTTGTACAGAAAGGCAGACGAAGGGGCAGTCACTTTGATTAAAGTTTTTGTGTACTTTAGATCAGTGGTCGGCAGCCCATAGACCCGCGGGCCCGACTGCAATCGTGTTTTTACACAGACACGATCGGCAATTCACATGTACGCAAGAGATTTGTATACACAAAGCAGCTAGTCTCTGCTTGCCTTTTGTTAAAGCAACATTATGCGCGCTTGTTTAATTCAAATACACTGCGAAAATATGTTTGACAATTCTTGGGAATTGATGTTTTTTTCTTTGAAAATTATTTAAAAAAGCCGCAATACTACATTTGTTCGACACAATTAGCAAAATGCAGCAAATATAACATAAGAGGGCACTACATGTCACACCATATTGATTATGAAAAGTACAAAAATGATGAAAGAGCGGAACTACTTGTCGAAATGAAAGCCAAAGCGTTCAATAAATTTTTAAAACAGCCAGATCATAATCAAAATTGTGAAGAACGCCAAATATTAAAAGCCTCTTATGTTGTTGCGCTTGCATTGGCAAAGAAATGTCGTCCATATGAAGACGGTCCTTTTGTAAAAAATCTTGTTGAAAATGTTTTAAATTGCTTTGGCCAAAGTGGCAAAGATATGGCTTTGCTTGTTGAAACGATTCCATTTTCCAAAATAAGTAATTTTTTATTTGAGGATTTGAAAAAACGCCTTCAGGAATGTTTGTTTTTTTTTATTTGTTTAGATGACAGTACTGACATAGGTAATACATGACAATTAATAATTTTTTTGAAAACAGTCCACGAAAATTTGGTTACTTATGAAGATTTTGTTGGGTTAGTTTCTTTGCATGGTCATGTAAATGGGCAAACATTGTGGAAAGCTGTTAATGAGAGAGTTTTTTCAAAATTTGACAAAATAAATTGAGTGCTGTCTGCATAGATGGAGCAAAGGTGATGGTGAAAAAAGAAGGGCTTTATTGGACATTTAACCAAACATATTGATGTGCCAACATTTCATTGCATTATACACCAGCAAGTCCTATTTGCTAAAAATTTATGCTTGAATGATGTGATGAAATTATGTGTAGAAATTATAAATAAAATAAGAGGGGGTCACAATGCGTTAAATTATAGAAAATTTAAAACATTTCTTGAGGAGGTTGAAGCTGATTACGGTGATTTACTGTTATTCACAGAAGTAAGGTGGCTTAGCAGAGGAAGAAGTCTAGAAAGGTTTTTTGAACTTCGATGCGAAATTTTAGAGTTCTTAAAACTGGATCAGTCTCCAGATTCTAAAATATTATCGGGTCATTTAAGCGAGAACGACTTTTTAATCAGACTAGCATTCCTTACTGACTTTTGTAATATGATTAATGAACTTAATCTTGCATTGCAGGGCGAAAAAAAACATATATTTGAATTATTTCCAATTATTAACAATTTCAAAAGAAAATTACAAATTTTAAATGAAAAATTAAGAAATAAAAATATAAGCTCACTGCCGAAAACTGGATCACTTAATTTATGTATTTCAGATTTATTTCAAGAATTCTTTACAACAAGTGAGGAAATATTTCACAACATAAACAAGAGATTTGAAGATTTTAATAAAATATTACCGGCTATAGACCTTCACAATAACACTTATGTTTCTGATGTACAAAATCAAAGCCCTGCAATTAGAAAAGAAATACAACAAATGATAGAAGATGTGTCATTACCTTTGGCGACGGGAAAGGAGTTTTGGAAGCAAATATGTAAAAAATAAATACCCGAATTGCACAACCGAAATATATAAGATGGGCATTTTCACAAAAAGGTCCACCACGCGTGCAAAATTCAAACAGTTCCTGAAAACTTTCTGTTGATGAATAATAAATCTCAAATGTGTTAATTTTATAAATATAAAGGAATTTTTATTTTCTTCTAATTTTGAGCCGAAATATACAACGAATACACAAAATTTACAAAAATCTGACTTTTTTGACCAAATATACCAACGTTTTTCCTTGTTATATTCCCTAATTCAAAGTAATACTATGATGTTTTTATAATTTAAAAATCTTCTGCTGATAGTAACATAATGTTCAACAAGCAGACAGACTGCGTGGAGATCGAATAACGGTAGTTTTTTTGTGTTTGCTTCTGCTTATATTCGTATGTCGCGTCCGTTACCGAAAAACAGCATTTATTGTTCTCATTAGTGAACAAAGTGTTGAAGTGCAAATTGCTTTCAGACTAAAAGCAGATACATCATTTCACTTAAAAAAAGTAATAATTGGCTCTCGGCAAAAACGATTAAAAAAATTTATTGGTGTTTGAAATTCGTCGCGTCCGTTACCGTAAACCTTAAATATTAAATAAAGTTGTAGAAATTGCATAAAATTAAAATTTTATTGATGGCAAAAACGGCAAAAGAAACAAGAAAAGCAATAACAATGAAGTATAGAGAGACAATAAAAGAAAACGTCGAGAAATGGCAGGAATACAAGAAGAAAGAAGCAAAACGAAAGCAAGAGTACCGAAAAAGATTATCGCAAAAAATGAAAAGTGATTGCAATTTATTAGAAAAGAAGAAAGAAAAGGACCGTGTTAGACAGCAAGTTTTGCGGCAAAAAAAGAGCATAAATAATATTGACAATTTGAATTGCGAAATTTACAGCTGTAAACAAACGATGGGAAAAGCAATTAAAAAAGTTGAGGCTGCGCTACCTAAAAACCTGAATAGAAAAATAGCTATCCTCAAATCTTTATGCAATAAATATATTAAACCAACAGAAACGATGAATGAAAATACAACCAAGTCATCAAAAAGCCAGATGCGCGAAAAATTAATTGAACAATTCTTTTTGCAAGATGGAATCAGCGTTCAAGCTCCTGGGAGAAAGGATACAATGATAATCAATGGGAAAGTAGCCTCAAAACGTTTTATGCTTATGACCTTAACAGAAGCATATCAACTTTTCAAAGCCGAATATACCGAAGAAAAAGTCTGCAAAACTATTTTTATTCGTTCTAAGCCAACTTACATTCAGTTAATAATTTACGACACAATATGTGTGTCTGTAAGTACCATGCAAATTTTATTTTTCCACTAGAAGGCTGTGCAAAGCTTATACCGCAGATTCCTGCCAAAGCTGAATTATTTCTTACATCAGTTTGCTGCGATGTTATGAATGAAAGGGCATGGCTAATAATTCTGACAGCTGTGTACGCGATATTAAAGACGATCTAGTTCCAATACAGTTTATTAATAAATTTAATACGCAAATCAAATGGAAACAGTGGAGAAAAGTAGATGATCGCATAACTTTAAACTACACTATTGGTCCATTAATCGACTTAATTTATGATATAGAGATTCAGCTACCAGCTTTTAAAATGCATTGTTTTGTTAAACGTCACCAACAAAATTACTTTGAAACTAAAAAAAAATGTAGCAGTTAATGAAATTGTTATGCAAGTTGATTTTGCTGAAAATTATCGCTTGACATTCCAAAACGAAGTTCAAGATGCCCACTTTAGTTATAGCCAAGTAACAGTGTTTACGTGCGTAGCTTGGGTTCTTGGTGAAACCAAGTCTTTTGCTGTTATCAGTGATAGATTGACCCACAGTAAATTCGACGTTTATTGCTTTATTTCCAAAATTATCAATATATTACAAAACCAGTACAAAGGAGTTACCAGCATTTATATTTTCTCTGATGGAAGCACTTCCCAATTCAAAAATAAATTTATTCTTTCTAGTATTCCAAGACTTGCAGCTGAATTTAATTGCAGAATCTTAGAGTGGAATTTTTTTGCCACTTCACATGGCAAAGGTGCTGTAGACGGAATAGGTGCCGTAGTTAAACGAAAAGTCTGGCAAATCGTTAAAGCAAAAAATATTGTTCTCGGTGATGCTTCATGCTTCTATGAATGTGCTAAGAACAACATTCATGGAGTTAACATTTTGTATATCTCTGGAACACAAATTGATAGTATTTGTAATCAACTGTGAGAGTTATGGCAAAATATTCCAAATATCAAAGGAGTTAAGAGTTTGCATTGGTTTTCATATTTCGACAGTAAATTTATTGAAGTTGCTCGGACCGCCTATTCATTAAAGAAAATAATTAAAATAGACCATACTAAAAACTAATAACTTTCTTCTTAATTTTTTAAGTCATTTTTACTAAAATGTTACTTGAATTTTTAATTTACGTTATTGGTTTGCTTAATTTTCAATAAAATTGAAGTGTTATAATGAAAAAATTGTATTTCTTTGTTCTTGGAAGATTTTGTCGCGTCCGTTATGTCGCGTCCGTATTTCTTCTATACTCAATTAAAAAAAACTAAGGGAAAATTAACATATTTCATAAACCTACGAATAACAGTCATCTGTTCGCATTTATTAATATATATATTTTTATATATATATAAATCCTTAATTTGCTGATTTTTGTATATTTCTGAATGCGCCTCAAAAAAACTTCTATTTTTTGTCGCGTCCGTATTTATAATTGCTTATAACTACGTACTTATTTGTAGTAGAACCTTCCCGTATATATTAAAATCTAGTACTGCGTCAGCCCTTCAAAACAATGTCAATATATATAAACTTTTCCTTTGTCTTCTTTGTTTTGGACGCACTTAAAAGCGTACGAATGTCGCGTCCGTTACCGTGAAAAATTTTTCAAATTTTCAAAAAGCAGTTCTGATATTTTTTATTTTGTAATATCTAATACTTCTCAGTTATTTTTAAAGTGTTCTGTGAAATTTTCAAAAAAATATATATTATTTGCGCGCAAAATTTTTTGGGTGTACAATTTGACAGCGGCAATGAGTATTTTTGCCACATACGCAAGCAAGAATATTTTTGTATGCGTGCACTCGGCACTTGCCGACCACTGCTTTAGATAAACTAAATTATTATTGGTAAAAAACAAATAAAGCATTGGCTCCAACACGCATCCATGAGGAACACCCGCTCTTATCGGTTGCAAGTTTGAGTTTGCATCCTCTTGGTTAATGCAGAAGTACCTTTTAAGTAGGAAGCAATTATTCCGCAAAATTGTTTGGATAGCATGTCACGACTTTGTCAAAAGCTTGAGCCACGTACAAAAAGGCCGCCGTACAAACGTTATTTTTATCCATTATATTTTCAACGATATTAGCAATTCGGTTCATCTGGTCTATTGTTGAATGGTGGTCACGAAAGCCAAATTGATGTGTTGGTATAAGGTGTTTATAATCATTATTGGTTTGAGCCTATTTATGAGTACATTCTCAAAGACTTTAGATAACAAACGTTTACTGGTTTACACCGCTTAGGTATCATTATGACTTCAGATACTTTCAAAGCAATGGAACGTATCTTAGGCACAATGCGCTGTTTATAATGTTAACAAGCTTTTTATACAATTCTCTGGTAAATTGCATAACATTCCTCCGGTTATTAAATCGTAACCAAATGCCTGTGTTCCCGATAAGATTTTTAATTTTTTTAATAGTAACAGGAGATACGCTGATGTGTGAATCTAATCAACTATTTTCACAGTTTATCTCATATCCATCGTTAGGCGTAAATATATTTCTCGAATTATTTGCAAATACGGCAGCTTTCTGTTAATTTGTTTTTGTCCATGTAGTTTCGTTTAGTCTAATGGTGCGACATGTTTTATTTGTTTATTCAGATTTCTTGCAGCTTTGCAGAGTGATCAGTCAGTGGATTTATCAGCTGTAAGTTTAGCCGGATATGTTTTTTGTGTCCTTAGTTTCGCTGTATATTTATTAAGCTCAGTTTTGAGAATTAAGCATTTTCAGTGTTAAATGACAAAAATTATTTAAATTTCAATGTTTAGAAATGTACGCTTACAGATTCGTATATTTGCAATGCGCAAAAGGCTCTGCATATACATAAGTTATAGATATTTTATACCAACGCACACAAATTGAATTATTTCACGATGAATTCCTAAAATCTTTTGAGTCTTTTTTATGTTGTTACATAAATATTTAATTAATATAGGTTCGATAAGATATATATATGTTTACATATTTATTTGCAGGTCATTGACAGTTTTGGCACGATTACGATTCTTTTGGCGCCGCGATTTGTCTTCAGGATTAAAAAATGTATACATATATCCCTCCTCAGGCTCATAGTTTTCGAGATATTTCTATTTAAAGTTCAACAACTTTACATGCAATTCACTCTCACAGTTGGTTTCTTTACATGACATGACAAATACCAGGGTTGCCACATGTTGTGTTTTGAAAAAACAATCAAAAAAATTTCTGTTTAACATATATTGGGGCAATAGTACGAAAGGGTTTTTGTTTGATTGATATGGATTTTGTACCTTATGTTATTTAATAAATAAAAATAAATAAGTAACTCTGGTCGGTCCAACTCCAGGGTGTTCATAGTTCTTTGGTGTCGAACTACTTTCTGTACTGACGGTATTTACTAAGTATGTAAACACACAAATCTCTTGAAAGTGTGAATGTGCAAAGTAGTTTTTAATGTAAGTTTATTTTCTTAAAAAATAAACAATAACTGCAAATTTTGGATATATTTCGATGTGTACAGTATAATTAAAAATATATTAATTGAAAAATGTGTGAAAAGTGGGTTAAACATTGTGAAATAACGAGCATTACTTTTACAAATTTTTGAACTTTAAATACAAATACAAGGTGCGTTCCAAAGTAAACAGGACTTTTTGAATCTATTTTGAATCCCTGGTGGAACCATTTATATGTCGACTGGTGCGTTAGAATCTGCTACCTTTATCGATTGTCCAGTGAGAACATTTCATCGATTGGAAGTGAAATTATTGCGTTTTAGCCAACATTAAATTTTGTTTTAAAATTGGTAAAACTTTTACCGAAACGTTTGAATTGATGAAACAATTTATGGCGAAGATTGCGTATCCCGTGTACGAGTGGTTTCAAGGTTTTCAAAGTGGTCGTGAGGACATAAATGATGATCAACAAGTGGGCCAATCAAAATCCGTGATTACCGGAAATTCCGTCGAAAGTGTGTGTGAATTCATCAAAAATCAGCCGAAATCATCATTGAAATTCATGGAAATGGAATTGAACATCTCCAAAACATTGATTTGTCATTATATATTGTGTGCACGGTTTGTTCCGCACAAAGTGACTGACGACAAAAATTGCTCAGAACCCAACATTCGAAGGACTTCATTAAAGAAGTTTGTTTGATCATAAATCAAATTTGAACCATTAACCACTCACCGTATTCACTTTATAGGGCACCGTGCGACTTTTTCCTTTTCGGAAAAATGCATTTGCCCATGAAAGGAAAGAGTTATGTAGACGTAGGGGCCATTCAAAAGGCTTGCACCGGCATACTGGCGGCCATACCGACCAACGAGCTAAAACACTCATTCGACATGCTTTTGGACCGCGCAAAAAACTGTATTGAAGCAGGCGGAGACTATTTTGAATAAAATAAATTAATTTGGCCATAAAACCATTTGTTCTGTTACATTTTTAAAAGCTCTGTTTACTTTGGAGAGCACCTTGAAACACAATTTAAAATTCCATTTAACTCTTTGATTTTCCAAAACACAAATCCAGAAGTATTAATAATACGGAATAAAAGTTTATAGTAATAATTCCCTTAAAGTATGCATAAAGCCTAAATCCAATCAAACCTGTTCAAGACCCTAGATACCGAATATGTTGACGCCTGTAACTATAGTGGTCGAAAATATCGGTCAATGTATGGGATATACAATTGAAATCACGAGAGAATTCTTGCCTGACAATTTCAACTCTTATTAGCCCCCATATATGTACATATGTAGCTAATATACAAATTTTCGAACTTCAGGTTGCCTTTGTACCACATATGTATGTATATCGGTCAATATGTGAGTTATGTCAATGAAAATGAGAGCGTGTTTTACTCTTAACGTTGTATCTTTTCGCCTAAAATAGATAAATTTGAGTGAAAACTTGACCTAGCACATATTTAACTAATATTAGAATTTTGAACAGCCGGCTGTTTTTACTCTAGGTGATAGCTTTTTTAGTATGTAGCATGTTAATAGAGATGGTATTGTGAAAAATAGACAAAATCGGCTCGATACTACCCGTCCTTCTGACAAACTTTATGTGTCTGGCAGTGTCTAGTATATGTATATTTAAAGTTGCTTGGATTTCGATCCTCTGGCTGACCTTTTACACCTTAAAGTAAATCCCTCGCTTTGATTCTTGCAAGTTGCAAGAGCATAAAATGTTCGTTTGCACCCGGACTTAGGCCTTCCTTACTTATTTTATTTTAATGTTTTCTAGTTGTATTTTGTTTCATTTTTCGCCTTTCTATTAATTTGTACATAATACTGGATTAAAATAGTTTGAAATTATACACAAAATAGTTCTTTTTACTAATTTTCTATCAATATTTTTCGTAAATAAATTTATGAAGGTTTAACTACAATTGCTTATAAGTTAAAAATTTTTGGTACTCTAGTCAACCTCACTGGTACAGTGGTATTTGGGGTTTAGTAAGTGAAAATTCTATGGAAATGAGAGGAAAAGTAAAACTGTTGATTATTAAAAATTTACAGTACGTTTCAAAATGTCTATCGTTAGAATGAATCCTAAATTGATGTTTAGTATATTTTAATAAACTATTTGTATGTGGCATTTTTGTATAGTTTTATTAAGATTAATTATTATCTTATTGTTGAGGGTTAAAAGCTGCAAAAAAACAAGTAAGAAAGAGCTAAGTTCGGTTGAAACCAAACATTTTCTACTCTTGCAACTAGCACAGCATATGTACAGTAGCTGTCCAATAAATTACAAACGAAGAAAAAAATATGCAGAGTTCTAACTTTAATCATTAATAAAAACATAAACATTTGGCGTATTTTAAAAAAACATTATTTTTTATATGCTATATACTTTAAACTTAAATTATTATATTTTTGTATTGAGTCATATTCAATACATATTATTAAATTATATTAAAAATATTAAATTTTTGCTCTCGTTCGTAATTTATTGGACAAGTACTGTACATATATACACACATGGTCAAAATAATAAGTACATACGCCCGTGTAGCATTCAATGACTAATAAATTCTCTTTTGTTTAAAGAGAAATAATATCATATTTCATTTCATATATGACTTAAAAAAAGTGAGCTATCAGTTGACAGCTGGCATATGTGAAACATCGAAATTATTTTATACAAGTAATAGGTTAAAAAGTACAGATTATGACACGAACTAAATATGGTATACAATGAAAGAATACAATATTATGAATTTTTTCCAGAAAATGATGACAGAAAGTTTATTCAATAAACATTTATTTTCTTTATACACAAAATCTTATCCAAATATTTGTTTAAAATGACGTCAACTCAATTATTTTCATCAGTGACTTCCGTAATAGTTACATTCGAAGTTGCCTTTGACGGTATTACTGTGACAATTGGTCGATGATAACTGAATTATGTTACAAAAGTTTTAGACATCACATTATCAAGATATCTAATAAATACAGCATCTATTGTTGTTCCATATCTTGTAGTACATTCTCTTGGATTGTTGTTTATTTTCAACTGAAATTATTCTTGCAGGAACGATATTAATGGCATATACCCATATAGATATGATTGTCGCCGTGGCGATAGAGGCCGTGGTTACGATCACCACGCTATATTATTGTTATTATGGAATATATGGGCGATACGCAGTCTATACGTAGTCTATATGTAGCAGAGACAGTAAAATAATAGAGAAGGTTCACGATTAGGGATATTTCGCTTTTGGGATATTTACTGTTTTGGATGAGCGTGTTTCACCACATTTAACATCAGGGGACACGAAAATAGCAGAATTGAGCATTTTCAGTGTTAAATGAGAAAAGTTATGCTATTTCCGATGTTAAGGAACGTATGCTTACAGATTCGCATATTTACAATGCGCAAACGACTCTGCATATAATTTATATACATACAAATGTATGTATATTTCTATATATTTTAATGGGTTGTCAAAAAAGTCTTGCGGTATTTTTATTGAATTTTTTTTTATTGAATTTGAAATGAATTTTTGATGACTCATGCCCAGCTCTTGACCGATGCTACGGCTGCTACTATGCCGGTCTCTTTCGACCAATTCAGCGATTTTATCGCAATTTTCGACGACATGCCTTCCGGAGCGTGGCGCATCTTCGACCACGTCTACACCAGAACGAAAACGTTGAAACCATCGTTGTGCGGTGGAAATGGAAACTGTATCGGGTCCATAAAGGGCACAAATATTATTGGCGGCTTGAGATGCAGTTTTGCCTTTATCGTAGTAGTACTGTAAAATATGCCGTATTTTCTCTTTATTTTGATCCATGTTTGCGACGCTATAACTCACGAACGACTTAAAAGAAACGACAATCAATCAAACACATGTTAGCGCGTGAAATGAGCTTTCCAAAAAGGTATAGTATGACCCGATGCGACGAATAAAACTAGAACTACGCGCTTTCAGGGCCAACTAGCGAAAATACCGCAAGGCTTTTTTGACAACCTATTATATCAAAGCACACAAGCATGCATTATTACTTAAATATTTAATTAATGTAGGTTTAATAAGTTATATATTTACATATTTATTTGCTGGGCATTATATGTTTGATGACATATTAAAAAACCAAGCGGTCGCGCATATTCACGTACATATGAATGTAATTATGTGTGCATGTAAGCAAATATGACAGACCATACGTATATTTGTAAATTTGTCTACACACAACTTTGTATGTGAATGTGTACACTTATTGCTTCATGCGAAATCTCCGTTGTCACGGGCAACCAATGGCTGAAGCTCACGTTTTGTCGAAGAGTCAATGTGTCGAAGAACTGACGCGACGACAAAGCGTCACAACATTGTGTTCTTCTTCTTCTTAATTGGCGTAGACACCGCTTACGCGATTATAGCCGAGTTTACAACAGCGCGCCAGTCGTTTCTTCTTTTCGCTACGTGGCGCCAATTGGATAATCCAAGCGTAGCCAGGTCCTTCCAACGGAGTGGTCTTCCTCTTCCTCCGCTTCCCCCGGCGGGTACAGCGTCGAATACTTTCAGAGCTGGAGTGTTTTCGTCCATTCGGACAACATGACCTATCCAGCGTATGTCTTTGTCCTGTCCTGTCTTTTAATTCGCTGAATTATGTCAATGTCGTCATATATCTCATACAGCTCATCGTTCCATCGAATGCGATATTCGCCCGGGCCATCGCGCAAAGGGACGTAAATCTTTCGCAGAACTTTTCTTTGGAAAACTCGCAACATCAACTCATCAGTTGTTGTCATCGTCCAAGCCTTTGCACCATATAGCAGGACGGGAAGTCGAGTCGACGTTGAGAGTTTTCGAGAGAAAAATACTGCGAAAGATTTATGGTCCTTTGCGCATTGGCCACAACATTGTGTTGCTGGTAGAAAATCCGAGGTGTGGCGAAAACACAAACGAACGATCGCCAATTGCCACTGCTTTCCTTGCCGCTGTAACAGCTTCTCCTACAAACCAGCGTAAATATGTATGTTTATGTATGAGCTTGCATATATATCGACACAGATTTTTGCAAGCCGCGTAAAAATATACATATATACAGTGAATCAAAAAAGTTTTGGCACACCTTGATTTTCTAAGGAAAGATAGTTAAAAAGCAACAAAAAATAATCTCATTCAATTATTTTTGTATATAGTGTAACTGGTAGAAACAAAACAAAATGCAAGCGAAAATATACCGTTACATTCAACCCCCCACTCCCCCCAAATCTAGAAAAGAAGTCAGAAACAGAGAAACACATCAAAAATTCAAAAGATGTGTGCTAATAATGTTTTTTGAGTATTCCTCTTTAAGTTGACTTCCTTTGATCCCGTTTTTGGTGACTTCTGTTAGATATTGCATATTAATGAATAACACAGTACAACAGCTAATCTGGGGGGTGAGAAATTCCAAGTCAGGGTATGGTACTAGGTCAGTATAGTAAAACCCTCAAAGGGTTTGGCGTTCGTATGTGTCAGTTTTTTTTATGACCTTTTCAATTTTTTCTTATGTTATAGTGAACGAAAATTGAGAACCAAATGTAGTGTGTAAAAGCTGTTACAACCGTCTAATGGATTGGAAAAATATTTAATAGTGGTTCGCGAGTTATGTTAAACTACGTTTTTGCCAAAATGTTACAACTAAGCGAAAAACATCAAGATAAGGAAAAAATTTAAAAGGTCATAAAAAAAAACTGACACATACGAACGCCAAACCCTTTGAGGGTTTTACTATACTGACCTGGTACCATCACCCTGACTTGGAATTTCTCACCCCCCAGACAATAATCCCAAAAATGTTCCACAGTGTAATTAGAGCAATTGACTTTTAGTAATGTGTTTAGCCTTGACATAGATTGAGCAAAATGGGTCGCAGAAAAGAGATAACCGTTGAAGTGCGGAAACTCATTTTGAATCTGTATCTGGAAAAAAAATCATTGCGCGAAATAGGACAAATTGTCAATAGATAATTTTCCAAAGTAAGGAATGTAATAAACCATTACATAAACAGCGGAAAAATAGAAAGCAATTACAGATCTGGAGGCCAAAAACTTTTTCTGATCGGGAGGAACGATCCATTATTGGCGCAGTGGCAAAAGACCCAAAAGTTTCGGCTGTAAAATTGAGTGAAAAAATGCAGGAACTGGGGAAAACATTTAGCTCACAGACTGTCCGAAATACCCTGCATAAGGCCGGTTATCATGGTCGTGTACCTCGACGAAAGCCTCACATTTCAAAAGCTAACAAAAAATAGAGGTTGGATTTCGCTAAAGCTCACCTACACCAACCTGAAACTTTTTGGAAAAACGTGATTTTTAGCGATGAATCCAAATTCAATTAATTTGGATCGGATGGGTCTCAAAAAATATGGCGAAAGCCCAACATGGAGCTCCAAGAAAATAACATCTTAAAATCAATCAAGCATAGCGGCGGAAACGTAATGGTGTGGGGATGTATAGCGACAAGTGGAGTAGGGAATCTTGTTTTTATAGACGAAAAAATGAATAAGCTTGTTTATTTAAACCTTTTGAAGAACAATTTGCTTCTATATTGTATCTAAATTGGGCTTAAATGGAGAGAAATGGCAGTTACAGCAAGACAATGATCCCAAAC
Source organism: Bactrocera neohumeralis (assembly GCF_024586455.1). Taxonomy (NCBI): domain Eukaryota; kingdom Metazoa; phylum Arthropoda; class Insecta; order Diptera; family Tephritidae; genus Bactrocera; species Bactrocera neohumeralis. The sequence continues at coordinate 23,095,736 of NW_026089622.1, forward strand.
ACACTTCGCGTTTGGTTCAAGAGTAGTTAATTTATAACTGCAAGCAGCTGAAAAGACCTCCACAATCCCCTGATCTCAATCCCATTGAGCATATTTGGCATTTGCTTGAAAAAAATTCGCAAGCACCAAATAACTTCGAAAGAATCCCTTAAAAATGCTCTGAAGGAAGAATGGGCCAATATTACCAGTCGGGAGACTTCCCATTTGTTCGCAAGTATGCAAAGGCGTTTGCAAGCGATTATTAAAGCGAATGGAGGTGGAACAAAATATTAAATGATATTATTGAAGCAAAGTGGAAAAACTGAGATGTGCCAAAACTTGTTTGATTCGCTGTATATAAGTAGATGCTACATATAGTCTACTTCGTATGGACTGCCCATATATTCCATAATAATAATAATATAGCGTGGCGATCGTAACCACGGCGTGTATCGCCACGCCTATAAATGTTTCACATCAATAACAAAAATAAAAATATTTGTAATAGTTGATATAGGAAGTTTCTTGCAAATAATAAAAAGATTAAAAAAAGGCTGGACAAAATAATAAGTACATCAGATATCTGTGAATGAAAAAATGTATTTGTTTGAGTTTTCTGTCTCCTATTTGATTTTTATTTACTTTTTTCATCAGTACCCAGTATATCCGTCATTATTTTCAATTCCTTTTGAGAGTCATTTTGTCATACTGGAGATAAGTTTGCGGCACGTATCAATTGGAATCTGTTTTTCAACAAAATTCCCTAACTGATATTTATTTTGGAACGATTGCTTCTCAAACCGTTGCTTTAGCTTCACTCAAAGGTTTTTAATTGGATTCAAGGCCAGAGATTGACATGGTCATTTAAGAGAACTCACTCCATTGCCCTGGAACTAATCTTCTTTTTTACATTATATAAAAAATGTGTACAAACAAATAAGTGAAGTTTTAGTAAATATTAAAAGGCTGGGATTTAAAAAACATCCCCCGATTTCGATGGGGGATGGGCGATCCAGATCAAGAAAATATATATATGTAGTTGCCGCTGACTTATGATTTTTGAGATATTTGCATTTAAAGTTCAAAGATTTAACTATTTAAAACGCGAGTTTCTCTGATTTATAATGAATTTTACACTTATATTTTTAACTTTTATATCCTCTAACCATTTACTAATTCGTTTATAACCATTTTTTATAATAAATGGTGCGAAATAACTTTTATTCAATATTTAATTTTTATTCACTTTTCCTCCTCTATGCGACCATACTAATTTTATTCCCGAAACCCTTGGACGGTATACTAAAGTTTCCCCCGAAATTTCTCCGAATGTTACTAAAAGTTGGCTTCAACTTAATTTTAAATTTTAAATTGATTTTCTTTGTTTTTATTGATCCGATTTTACACATTTCTGATACAAAAGCATGTAGATGTCAGAAACAGTGCATATTCGGTACCGAGGGCTTGAACATTTATTGTCCAATTATGACAATTAATAGTCATGAGATGGCTTAAAGTGACTATTTTTGCAAAGTTTAAAACAATAACAGTGAATACTTTGTTGCCAAAAATTTGGAAACAAAGCACTAATCACTTTCACGATGTTAATTAAAAAGCACACGGGTTTATAATGTACAACCATTGAATGTATTTTAATGCGTTTTCAATAATTTAATGTACATAATTAAATTTATACAAAATAATAAATTATATTCGAACGACGAATATATAGCGAATGTTGTTCGTCGGATTATGGGGAGCGAATTATGTTGAACGGTGTCGACGCGGCGCAGTGTAGAAGCAGGAATTGTGTGAACGAATGTGTCAGCTTCCCCGTTGTCCATTCCTTTTGTTGGTTGGGTTGGTATAGGTGTGGTAAGTTATTAGTTTTGCTTTGCAGTAGCATTCTGTGGTGAATTACGCTATTTTATTAGGATGCGCCAGTTTTACCGGGTAGAGGGGGTGGATGCTTAACTCATTTAAACAAACAGCATTGAGTATCGAGTTATAAACAATCAAATGAATATTATATATGGAAAGTAGGCGCGATGAGAGACCATTTTTGACGCGGTGTGAGTAAGCTCTCTGCTGCTGTTGTTAGGGTCTAGTCCAATCCGAAGATGTGCGGATTGTATCCGTTTACTTAGAAACCTACTGTCGCGGGAACTCCCCCTGCGGATAGGAGGGACCCCCTTGGGTTCGGGGGGGAAACCGAATATACCCGTGGTAAGGCATGCCTGTCGTAAGAGGCGACTAATATCCTGGCTACCAGTCCAGAGCCGTATGGAAGCTCAACTGGTAGTAGCTTTGGCTACGAGGTCTGACCGGAGACTTAATTTTGGTACCACGGGGAGCAGTAGCCCTTGGTAACTCCAATCTACTCATTGGCTTTGGCCCTTTGTGGTGGTTGTGGTTAAAACCCAAATGCGGGAAGAACTGACCTTGTCAGTTGAATGCGGAGTTGCATTGCAACCGGGTGCCGGATCCAAAGCACGGCAGAGGTTTTAGATGGGCCTCGAACCGTACCAAGGTGGTTAGTGTGTCCATGCCACACTGCCAATTGGTACTGAAAATGCTTAGCATTCTCAGGGCGCTGATCAACGCATTATTTTGATCCGCTGTGCTTTTGAGCGCCGTGGAGTAAGGCTGTCGTCAGCAGGTACCCACGTTAAACACACCGGATGTTGTCGCGGGAACGGCCAGTTTTCACTTTGTTTATTAATATACACACTCTTAACTTTAAAATAAGTTCATATTTTACTTTTGTTTTGTTATTTTCTAGCTAAATTTATTAAATTAAAAATCACTTAGCACACTCATCGTTGCAGATGTTACATTGTTTACACTTATGAAGAAAACGAGCCACATTTTAAACACCAAATATGAAGATCGAGATTCTTTTTTCTTTTTTAACTATACAAATTCCCAACATTTTATAAGCTATAATTGAGTATGTAAAGTACTCCTTTCAGTGTTGGCGGCCTTCAGCCGCGTTTTAAAAAAATTACCCTGGTCGAGCCAATACCCGGAGTGACTGAAGTACTTTCGGGGAGTATACCTTTCTGCGTTGGCAGACTTCGGCCGCGCTATAAAAAAAATTAACCTGGTCGGGCCAATACACTGGTTCAGAGGTGGCCATATTAGCCCTCAGTGGCATTTTGCACCGTTCGGGCACGCGTGCACATTTTGAGGGCTAGATGAGGGAATTATCGCGGGCAATCGCTTAACAATTTTAAGTTTCTTTATAACTACCATAAATTTATAAAATGTAAGACAAATAATAAGAATTATAATAAATATTTCAGAAGATGTTCTTTGGTTAAAGTTCCAGCTGCTTTCAAAATGCATTATTTAATGAAATCTCCATCGAAAAATGAATGGTTAAAACTTTATTTATCGAATGAATAAAGACGCATTTGGATGTTAAATTACGTTTTGTAAATGTTATATCTTTAAATATCCCGATTTTTTTTCCAAAAACTCAATAATTAAGACATTTCGTGTTTTATACTTATGTTTTTCCCTATATAAATAAAAATCAATTAATTCGAAATAATAAACTAACTTGCTTAACTTACATTTCAAATCTGTGAGCGACTATCTTCTTGTTTTGTTTCTGATAGCAAAACCGATAAAACTGGTTTCCGTGACACCCAAAACCGATACAAATTCTGTTTCGTATATCATCAAACCAATATCTGAATTCATGAGTCCTACTACTTTTTTTGATCGGTTTCAGTTCCGATTCGGACAACTATCAGATTCCACAACAGCCCTGATTAATACATTTCCAGAGATCTTTAAAATTTAATAAAAAAATTATAGAAAAAATCCTCAATTCCTTGAATATTTTGATAAAATAACGAAACTGAAGTATATTACAAATCATATATTTATATAAGCATTTTCATTAAATGGAGCTGCAATATGTTTAAAGAAAATATATATTATGGTCACAAGTATCTTTTCTTTTTTATATATGCGGGTATATAAAACTGCCTTGCATATGTACGTATATAAGCCTACAACTTAAAAAAAGATTTCTCAATTCTAACTAAAATGAATTTTTACAACTGGCATCATCACCATTAACAGTTTCATCACATATGATGGGTAGTTTAAATTGTGTTGTTTTCTTATTACATAAAATTGTTTTTAGATACAAGTATAACTTATATAATTTTTTCCTAACAGTGATTAGAATTTCCCACCATATAAAGGTAAATAAACGCGAATATTAATGCGAAACTTGAAAACCTGTAAAATATGTTTACCTCTTTTTGTTCACACAACTGTACAATTCTGATATGAAGTAAATTTCCGCTCATTAATTGGTGTACAATGTCAGTATTGCCAGAGATAAAGGGATGTCCCAGTTATTCCAGCATGAGAGCGCTTCAAAATTAGCGTTTTTTTTTATAATATTTTCCATTATGGCCAGGTTGGACAAAATAATACTTTTTGGGCATTTAAATTAAAACACCCAACATTTAGTACGAATAAAAATTACTATATAGTGGCTAATATACATATAGAGAAAATTAATAAATATTTTCCAAGGTATGTTAAAACAACCGACTTTTTATCTTTCAATACATAATAAAGTAAATGAAGATAATACTATGATATTTGCCATTGCAAAACGTTTCATCAAATAAAAATCATTTAATTTTCATAGTTTTACATCTTTTACTAGTGGTCTTGAACAATGCAACAAATTCTTCCGTTTACATATTTTTTTGGTAAGATTTCAATCTGTCAAAATCAAAATCGATCAGCTGATCGAGTTCAGGAGGTTTTGACGTTTAGCAATTTCTCTCTCACTTCTAATGAAAAATGAGTTGGGCATCGTTTTATCTCTGGTAATGCCGCAGCCATTCTGCAATGAACATCAAGTTTCGGAGGAGTGTCATTGATTTTTTTGCAACTCTTGATGCTGTTCCTTCCGTAAACTGATATTCCCTTCACCTAGCTGTCATTCGCACTTTGCTAACTTTGCGGACCGAAAATTTTCCCATTCCTGCTTTGGGTAACTGAAGTACTTTCGTGTAGTATTTCTTTAAAAAAATAATCCTGATCGAGACAATACCCGCGGTAACCTAAGTACTTTACTATTTTATTAGGAAATGTTATTACATAATGTTACTTAATTGTTTATTAAATTTAACCCTCTCAAGCACAAATAAAAGTGGGCGAAGCTAAAACATTTTTTGACAGATATATGTTAGTCTTAACTGAAGTATGAAGTGATAAAAATTTCAAAGTCCTTAGTGTCCTGGTTCGTTTGTTACAGGATGTTGCCTATGTATAGAGCCCAATTACACGAGGCAACTTTTGTTGCGGCAACTCTTGGTTTATAGGCGAGGGCGACGAGGAGAGGGGAATCGCGCCGAGTTTCCAGTGTTCAGCAACTCGCTTTGTTTTCTTATTCGTAACAGTTTGCTGCGACGTTTTTCGGCATTCGTGTTCTTTCTTTCGTAGTACATAGTTGCATTTGCGTATCTTTTTTTGAAATTAATATTTTGAATATATTTAAAAAATTTAATTTCATCTTTTGGTAATTAATTTGCAAATATGTATACAAATATACATAATATAATATAAATATTTTAGAAAATGGAGTATGATGAAAAAATCGAATTAATTAAAGATATTGTGAAATGTATGGAGGAAGCCATACAAATTGATTCAGACGATAATAAAAAGGGTGATATATCTTTGTTTTAATAAATAAAATGTATTTCTTAATTGACAGAGCTGATTAATATATGTGATAGAGTGGCCCAAATACCTATAAGGAAAAAGAAACGACAATGGGTTAAAGTAAAGAGTAGACAATGGGTTAAAGTAAAGTGAAAGAAAATGAGAAAAAAACTCGAGCAGAGTTGCGCAACACAAGTTGCTCGTGTGAAGGTAATGGGCGACAGCAAAAGAGAATCGCCCGAGAATTAGCAACTAAAGTTGCCTCATGTAATCGCGAACATAGGCAACAGCACTTTTACAAAATTATTGTAATCAAACTAAACACTTTTCCAACGACTTTTTTTTATTTTTGATAACTATCTTACCTTTATTTATTTATGTTGTTCCCTTGATTTTACAGTAAAACAGCTATTTTACCGTGCGATTCTGTACCGTGATACAATCTCAAGTGTCTAAATTTGAGATTTTAAGTTAGAGACAATTTTTGAGACTTGAGGCGATTTTGCTATTCTGGCAGTCACAAAATCTTTTACATTTCATTATTCAGAGATGTTTTTACACTTGGATAAAAATAAATAAGTCGATAACAAATATTAAATTTTCAATAACATAGGCAAAAAACATAATTATCAATAAAAATAAAAATATATGTTGACTTTATTTCATAATATTTACGAAATTTATGTAAAATTGATTTATTTTTAACCATTTCTTGTTTGAGTTGCTTACAAAATATAATAAACGACAATCGATTAATATCTCTGATAATCTCAATTTAGTATATTCAAAATGGCAGACAAGAGTTCTTTTTAGTTTTGTGACCTGCATCCTCATAATAATCATATTAAACACTTTTTGCGTAAACGCCTTTTTTCGCGATCTTGACAATTTCACTCTACGAAAAACACCTACTGAATGAACCCTTGCAACCCACAATAGAAGAATTCACTGTAAGCTTAGACAATACAACAGACCGCGCGTCATAAAAATTTAAATAACGGGACATAGAAGCATATACATACATACGTATGTACAATGTTGTCTATAGGTGACATCGGGCATGAAAGGGTTAAAACCATAAGTCAGCGGCAACTATAGATACATATACATATATATTAGGTTGTCAAAAAAGTCTTGCGGTATTTTCGCTAGTTGGCCCTGAAAGCGCGTAGTTCTAGTTTTATTCGTCGCATCGGGTCATGCTATACCTTTTTGGAAAGCTGATTCCACGCGCTAACACGTGTTTGATTGATTGTCGTTTCTTTTAAGTCGTTCGTGAATTATAGCGTCGCAAATGTGGAGCAAAATAAAGAGAAAATACGGCAAATTTTACAGTACTACTACGATAAGGGCAAAAATGCATATCAAGCCGCTAATAAAATTTGTGCAGTTTATGGACCCGATACAGTTTCCATTTCCACCGCACAACGATGGTTTCAACGTTTTTGTTCTGGTGTAGAGGTGGTCGAAGATGCGCCACGCTCCGGAAGGCCTGTCGTCGAAAATTGCGATAAAATCGCTGAATTGGTCGAAAGAGACCGGCATAGTAGCAGCCGTAGCATCGGTCAAGAGCTGGGCATGAGTCATCAAAAATGCATTTCAATTTCAATAAACAAAAAAAAATTCAATAAAAAGACTTTTTTGACAACCCATTATATATGTATATTCTTGATCTGGAGGACCTCCTCTATCCGTTCATACCATAGCTCGCAAATAACTGTCGACCGTTTTTCTTCTTATGCTCTCGTTGCGAGCACAACCGAAAAAGTTCATACTCTCTCGTTCTCGCTCTGAGCAAGAGACTCTTGCTGTCTTCATTTATGTTTTCTGTTGAGCGCTTTTCGCTGAGCTCTTTGTATTTCGGTCTTTCAATGAGCAGTGCGTAAAGAGCGGAACGAGAAACGCTCGCACAAAGAGAGTCAGCAAAAGACCGATTGACCGAAAAACTCAACGCAAACGGTCTTCACATTTACTTTTGTTGTAAAGCATTTAGATTTTCTGCACTAATCGAACTTCTTCGTTCACTTAATATAAAGTGTAGGGCTGAGAATGCCCGCTCGACGGACACTTGCGTTGCAGGTGTAGCCTGCACAACCTGCGCTAGTGCACTTACATATATGCGGAATCTTAAGCTGCAAATCATTAAAAAATTCCAATATACTATTTGAATTTAATGGTAAGCGACCAAATGTTACGTCGAAGTTTTCGATGTCAGCATAAATTTTGATAAGTTTTACAGAAACAGGATCTTTTTTGCTTTCTGACACTGTCTGCAACAAATATTTCACAACTTAACACACTCAATTCACGATCGCAATTAATATATTTCGTCTGCAAAACAGACGTTTAACGATTTGCTTGCCTATGCGTGTGAATGTATACCAATACATACGCAAAAGACTTTTTGCTCCACTGAACACGACAAAACGGTCTTGGAACAACCAGAACAAAGCAGAATAGAAAAAAACGGTTTCGCTCTGAGCGCAAGCAAGCTCATTCAAGAACTCATAAAACGATTGCTCTCTGAGTCTTTTCGTAAAGAGTCAGGGAGAGACACTTATTTGCAGACAACGAGAAACGGTCGACAGTTATTTGCGAGCTCTGGTTCATACCCATTTTAACCCCGAAATCGCCAATATACTAAGTGTTAGCAACATCATTTTTGCACATTCCTTCTCTGAAGAGGCTTCCCTATCCGCACATCCCGAAATTCTTTTTTTTACCCAACCGCCAAGTAATCGGAATTGTGCCAAATGGATTCATACGGATAGGGGAGGTCCTCCAGATCAAAAATATTTACATATACAGTTGCCGCTGACTTATGGGTTTTGATATATGTATTGGCATTTAATGTTCAGGCACAATTCCGATTTCTTTGGCGCCGCGATTTGAAAGTGCCGTTGGAAAGAGGAAGTCCTCCTGATAAAAAAATATATAGGGTTATAGGTACCGCAAACGCTTAGTTTACGATATATTCGACCTTAAAGTTCAAAAATTCGAACATTTCAAGAAGCTATTTCACCACGTTAAACCCACTTTATTCACATTTTTCTCTTCAAATTAATTAAATTACACTATAATCTTTTAACTAAATCCACATTTTATACTTTTAGCAGGTTTTTTATTTCAAAAATCTTTATTTTAAAAATTACATTTTACACTCGTTTGAACCTCATTTGTTTACCAAAAATTACGAAGAAATGGAGCGCTGCCATGTGGTGACAAGACAATTCGCTGAAATTCCTCTTTTCCGCAAAAATTCCTCTATTCATGCATATGGATATTTTCTTTTTTAAATTTATTAAGCAAATAAGTAATATTATATACATGTATTAGTAATATTATATAATATTATATATACATATGTATAAGTAATATTATATAATATTATATATACACATGTATAAGTAATATTATATAATAATGTTACGTAATAAAGTGTAAGGTTACAGTACAGTACGAAAACTCAAATTTTGTTTCAATATGAGTGCATGATAACCGTAAAATATAACCACTTTATATCCAAAACTCATATTTTAAAAATAATAATATATATATCGTCATCTAATATACAATCCAATGTATCATAAAAAATAAATTGAAATCGCTGACAGATATAATAATCAATATTTATCAATTTTATAACGAAAACTTAAATTTTTTTTGAATATTGGATATAAATTGGTTATATTTTTTGGTTATCATGCACTCATATTGAAACAAAATTTGAGTTTTGGATATAAAGTAGTTATATTTTTTGGTTATTATATCTGTCAGCGATTTCCATTTATTTTTTATGATACATTGGTTTGTATTTTAGGTGGCGATATATATATTATTATATTTAAAATATGAGTTTTGGATATAAAGTGGTTATATTTTACGGTTATCATGCACTCATATTGAAACAAAATTTGAGTTTTCGTACTGTACTGTAACCTTACACTTTATTACGTAACATTATTATATAATATTACTTATACGTATGTATATATAATATTATTATATAATATTACTAATACACGTATATTATATTACTTATTTGCTTAATAAATTTAAAAAAGAAAATATCCATATGCATGAATAAAGGAATTTTTGCGAAAAAGAGGAATTTCAGCGAATTGTCTTGTCATCACATGGCAGCGCTCCGTTTCTTCGTAATTTTTGGTAAACAAATGAGGTTCAAACGAGTGTAAAACGTAATTCTTAAAATAAAGATTTTTTAAATAAAAAACCTGCTAAAAGTGTAAAATGTGGATTTATTTAAAAGATTATAGTGTAATTTAATTAATTTGAAGAGAAAAATGTGAATAAAGTGGGTTTAACGTGGTGAAATAGCTTCTTGAAATGTTCGAATTTTTGAACTTTAAGGTCGAATATATCGTAAACTAAACGTTTGCGGTACCTATAACCCTATATATTTTTTAATCAGGAGGACTTCCTCTTTCCAACGGTACCTTCAAATCGCGGCGCCAAAGAAATCGGAATTGTGCCAATAAATGGATTTCAGCGAAAGATAAATATGGAATTTAAGGTAGTTTTGGCACTATTTAACACAAAATATATCTGCAAAATCCATTAAAGAAACGTGCATTTTAAATAGAAGTTTTTAGCATTAGATGGAAATGATTCAACAACCATGTCATTAAAGTAATTAAAAAAACTGTAGATAAAAGGCAAGTTTTTGTAAGCAAAGACGTAACAAAACGGCTGGGATTTAGAATAGCATCCCCGGATTTCGGGAATAAAATGGGTATCACTGGAAAGGTGACGTTCTCCACATCACGAAAATATATATATATAGTTGCCGCTGACTTATAGTTTTAAAGATATTTGCATTTAAAGTTGAAAAATTGACAGCTTTTACATTGATAATTTGTATATTGTGAGTCACTTTTTCACTTATATTATGCACTTTTCACGTACTAGCACTTCACTCTAACGTTTCTGCATATTAATTTTTTTAATATTTGTTGTAAATAAAGCTTTATTTTAATTAAAATAAAATAATTAAACTCACAATATACAAATTATCAATGTAAAAGCTGTCAATTTTTCAACTTTAAATGCAAATATCTCTAAAACTATAAGTCAGCGGCAACTATATATATATATTTTCGTGATCTGGAGAACGTCACCTTTCCACTGATACCCATTTTATCCCCGAAATCCGAGGATGCTATTCTAAATTTTACCCAATAAAACATCTTCAGCAATCTGCTAATATAATGTACTGTAAATATTTTAAATATTTATTTTCGCCGCAAACGTAAACACAAAAACAGACCACTCGTATTACTACTAAATTTGTCTAACGTAAAAATTCCAATGATATACATAAAATCAATTCACACTTAATAAATACAAATTAACTTTTCAAAATTTATTTCTTTCGTGAAAATGAGATAATTATATGTATATTAAAACGGTGATCAGTGGAAAATAAATCTTGAAGACACATTATATTCCAATATATACACATACATACGTATATATCTATATTTATCCACATCACCATGTATGAATATCAGTGAAACTTTCCATACTTCACTATACCACGATAATCTTCATGATCGAAGCAAATCCTCAGGTTAAATGATTTATCAGCACTGACACCAAAATTTTACATATCCAAATTAATATTTTTAAATGTGTTAAACTAACCTGTCGAAGCCATTACGTCGAAAACCTTTCTTGAACAATTCGTACAAACACTTGTGTAAAATTAGAAGTTGCCACAGCTTTAGATGTTTAACGAGGTAACAATACTTAGCCCCTAACGACGCAACTCGACAGGCAATTAAAATTATCTTACAATATGGGTGGTCAGCAATATTGCCATTTGAAACTACATAAGCTAATGTTTAGCAATTGCTGTTTAAATATATATCAGGCAATTCATTACTGCCAATTAACTGTCATTTTGGTTTTTTGACCAGAGAATTTATTTTTGGCAACTCTGAGAGCTACCGTTCAGATGTGTATGTTAAGAAAGCTCCGTTAAAAACTAAAAAAAAAAACTAAAAATTGGTGAAAAAAAGTAAACTCATAAGTATAAATTATTTACTTCTGCCCTTGTTGTACAACAATAGTGATCTACTCACATCTGTTTAACATTTATAATTGCGAATACATTAATACTCAACATGCCACCTAAGGAGCAAGTTGATACTAGAGCTTGCAGTAGCTGTTCAGAACCAGTACAAAAAAATACAAAAGGTGTAAGATGTGCATTATGTCAGAAATGGTACCACGTTGAATATCTGAAACTGAGCAATGTAGAATTTAATGTCATTGCTACTAATATCAAAAAACATGATGTACAGTGGAGATGCACCGTATGCAGGGAATTTGAGGTTAGTGTTAGAGACATCGATATTGCATCTGACGAGGAGCCCGTTGTTAGCGGAGATGACAGAATTGAAAAATTCGAAACAATTCTCAAGAAGCGATTCGAACAATTTTCCCAAACATTCAATAACAAATTTGATAATTTTAAACAAACCATCGGGGAGAGTATCGCTGAACTCAAGAAAGGAGTAAACAAGCTTTCCAAGCAGAGCGTTGCCATTGAAAAAAACTATTCTAACTTGAGTGACAGGATCTCCTTCGTAGAAAACAAGCTCAACTCCTACAGGAATGCATCATCTCCGGAAGACATCATAAGGGAGATGAACGATCGAAAAAGGCAAAAGAGTAATGTCATTGCCCTTGGTATCACCGAATCTACTAATGCTGCTGGTATTGACAGACTGGAAGCCGACAAAATTTCGCTCTTGGCAGTCTTACCTCCCGAAACCTCTGCCAAGATACCTCAATTCAAGATTCGAAGACTAGGTCGTCCGGCAACCGGTCGTCTACGTCCCCTGCTCATCGAGACTCGTTCAGCGACCGATGCTAAGGAGATTTTGAAGCTTAACTAATGTGATGGAATGACAGTTACTTGCAAATCTGATCAGACTCCAGCACAGCAGTCTCTTCTCAGTGAGCTACGATCCGAACTCGATACTCTTGGAAAAAATGGTGACACAAACAAAACCATCAAATACATTCGTGGAGTACCGCAGATAGTGAACAAGAATTTTCGCTCGATCAGTAAGAAAAAGAAACCTGAAGACCCTTCAGATTTATTACCAAAACACCAGAGGCCTTCGGACAAAGCTGTCTAAGTTTATGACAGTATCAGCGGCTAGTGGCTATGATCTACTCTGTATCACTGAGTCGTGGTTAAACTCGTCAATTAATGATGGCGAGGTGATTGATAGCACTTATACCATTTTTAGTAGAGATAAAGATCCTGTATGCACTGGCCTAGATCGTGGTGGTGGCGTCTTCATCGCCGTCAAACGTCATATCCATGCTGATTTAATTACCACAGATGAAAGAGATTTGGAATTGGTATTCGTAAAAATCAAAGGTACTGTACTTGATATTATTGTTCGATGTGTATACATGCCGCCTCTTACAACACTAGAAACTTATCGTAAACTACTTACAACTCTTAACTATATCAATGTGAAATACAATAACGCAAATCTAATAATCGTAGGAGACTTCAACTTGTCAAGCAGCACCCCCAGAGCCGATTGCGAAAAATTTGTATACGATGGACTTGTTTTACTGGAATGCATCCAAATAAACAACATAAACAACCTCCAGAACAATGTTCTGGACCTCTGTTTCAGCAATGTTGAGGTTGTTACATGGATAAAACTCTACCTCTCGTTCTTGAGGACAAATATCATCCTGCCTTTATCATAAATTTAAAATTTCAACTCAACTTAGACCATTTTAATCCAGCCACTTACTCATTCAAGAAAGCTGATTACGTCAGCCTCAACGTTTTCTTTCACCGAGTCAATTGGACGGTACTGTACGCACTGGACACTATTGAAAGTAAAGTCAATTGGTTATACAATACTCTTGAAGTAGGAATGTCACAATATGTACCTGTTCACAAAAAATCTATCACTACCTATCCCTGCTGGTTCTCCTATAAACTCATAAACAAGATTAAACTCAAAAAATCAGCACACAATTAATACAAGAAAAAGGTAAACCGACATAATTACAACCGTTTTAGTACTCTAAGGACGGACTGCAAAAGACTCAGTGCGGAATGTTACAGTAATTACGTATACAAAGTTGAGAACATGGTCCAGTCTGACACCAACGCTTTTTGGAAATTCATAAAAGATAAAAAACAAAACAACATTGATAAACCATCCTAAATGTCCTGGATGGACCAAATAGCTGACACCGGCCCGGGTATTAGCAATATTTTTGCCTCATATTTCAAGACTACATTTTCCACACATATTAACGGCAATCAGCTCGTTGATGCTAACTCAAATGGATCGTCAACCAACGTTCACAGCTTAGAGGTCAAATACAATGATGTTCTCCAGCAGCTACTCAAATTAAATCCAAATAAAGGTGCCGGACCCGATGGCATACCAAACGTTTTCTTAAAAAACTGCGCCATCGAGCTTTGTGAGCCCCTCACTCATATTTTTAACTACTCTCTTCAAGCAGGTAATTTCCCTCGTGCCTGGAAACTGTATTATGTGAGTCCAATAAACAAAAGTGGCCTAAGATCTGAAGTAACTAACTACAGGCCCATCTGCATCCAATCAGCATTAGCCAAGCTCTTCGAAAAGTTGGTTCTGCCTCAACTATCTCTAACCTTCAAGGATATCATCACTACAAAACAACATGGATTCGTGGGTGGCAGATCAACCGTGTCAAATCTCTACCTGTATGTCAACTATATACTCAACGCACTGAATGAAGGACAAAAGATACATTCAATCTACACCGATTTTAGTAAAGCTTTTGACCGAGTCGACCATATGATACTCGTCTCAAAACTCAATAAATTTGGCTTAACTCATATTTAACTGATAGGTTCCTACAAGTCAGGGTTGACGGACATCTGTCTAGAGAATATGAGGTCACATCTAGATCTCAGGGATCGCATTTAGGACCATTACTCTTTAATATTTTTATCAATGACATTGTAAACAATATACAGTCTAAATGTCTGCTATATGCCGATGATTTGAAAATCTTCAGAATTATTTCTAATGATTCCGATGTCACACAACTACAACAAGATATCAACTGCCTAACAACCTGGTGCCTTAAAAATAATCTCGATCTCAATGCGAAAAAGTGCGCTGTCGTATCCTTCTCACGCTCGCATAACAACATTGTCACCAACTACAAACTAAACAACGAGTATCTGCAGGAATTAACCGAAATCAAGGATCTAGGAATTATTATAGACAACAAACTCACATTTGCAAAGCATATTGACAAAGTAACTGTGCAATCTTTTAATGTGTTTGGACTCGTCATCAGAACAGGAAGGGATTTCAACAACCCGAATTCTCTGGTCACTCTATACCGTTCACTTGTACTGCCAATACTAGAGTATGGCTGTGTAATCTTGTCTCCATATACTGATACACTCATCAACAGAGTTGAGAGAATACAAAACAAATTCTGCAAGACATTGTTGTTCCATCAATCGTTAAGGATGCAGGGCCTCTCCACCGAGGACATGCGCTCCCGTTTCAGACTCAACAGCTTAACCTCGCGTCGGAAGGTTTCTGATGCGGCATTTTCCTACAAAATTGTCAACTGTCTGATTGACTCCTCAGAAGCACTCAGCAGTTTTGAGCTTGCTCCTACTAGCCTCTCGCTAAGTCACAACAGACTGTTAAAAACAACGAAGGCTCAAC
The DNA here is from genome assembly GCF_024586455.1 of Bactrocera neohumeralis. NCBI lineage: Eukaryota > Metazoa > Arthropoda > Insecta > Diptera > Tephritidae > Bactrocera > Bactrocera neohumeralis. The sequence continues at coordinate 23,111,164 of NW_026089622.1, forward strand.
GAAACTACGTATACCACGAACCAAATTATAGGATTGCTAATCTCGCAAACTCATTACACGCAGACATTGATTTTTATGGAGGGACATATCAAGCTTTCATCTCGCAAACCAAAAATTTACTTACATTCAACCGATTGTGTATATATAACACTTTCCAAATTCTTATCTCTATATCATTTTGTACATTTTTACTAACTATTCGATGTATAAAGCCGATTGACGTATGGTTTATTAAATAAATAAATATAAAATAATGAGAATGTATAGGTTTGAAAGGGAACATTTGTAAAATTTGAATTGGAGAAATCACATCACAACCATGGAATTCAGCCTGTGAAATGTTAACGCTGTTTTGATTTTAGCATAAGGGAATCTGTATAATTACACCTTTGTTAACATGATCAACCAAGGATTATAGTAGACCAACCGAAGAAAGAATATATTTATGCCATACAATTTCCAAATTTCTTATATTTTTAAATTTTTTTATTTTTGTATTTTTTATAAATTTATCTATGAGCTAAAATTAGTAGTTGAAAAATACATTGTTATGCATATTTATTTCCTTACAACAACAACAACTTAAAAAACATAAAACTGCCTTTTGCCGTCGGCATCTTCATATCTATGCGCAATCAAATCAATAAATATGTGTAAATATATAAAAGCATATCTTCATTTCTTTGATGGCCCAATTTACAAGTTTCGATTAATGCGAAAATATCAAAAAAAAAAATGTTAATATTATACCTAAAAAATAAAAATTCTTTCTATTTTTTATTTTTTTATTTTTTTTTTTAATTATAATTTAATAACTTAATTAACTATTTCAAAATACATAAATGAGTAAATATCTTCTACTTCTTTTACTCTTCTGAGTTTGCGGGGTTGTCAGTTTTCCTTTCAGAGGAACATCAGAAAGTTGTTCAATTTATGATTTTTAACTTCTGCCATCATCGCGGAAGGTCGCTTGTCGGCAAAGGCATGCTCGGGGAGATGTTACGGCGTCTATTTGTATGAAAGAAATGAGGTCGCTTGTTGAATGTGCGCCTGTGTTTATGAATGAAAATGTTTTTGTTGTAATACTATGTTCGGACCGACAATGATAACATGTTTTCGTGGAAAAAACTGGTTTTCACACGAAAACTTGCCTTTTTGTCCATGTAATACTATGTTCGGACCGACAACGAAAACATGTTTTCGTGGGAAAAACTGGTTTTCGCACGAAAACTTGTGCTTTCGTCCATGTAAAATCTGTCAAACGAAAAAACAAGTTTTCGCTGAAAACTACTTGAAAACTTACATTCCCCTCATTATAATCGGTGCCTGCTCTAGTTTAATCAATGTTTTGGAAGACATATTTTGCCGGCCCTAAATTGTCACTTTAAATTTGTTTACACTCCATATACAAAAACAGCTGTCGCTTGATATTCTCATAAAACGGTGATTCTCTTGCTCTTGCAAAACCTTGCACGGTGCAGAAATTGCAGAATTTTCCTCTTAGTGCAACGGCATAACAACAAACACACGGAGAAAATTATTTACAGTGGCTATAAATATGTCAGACAGAAACCCACGTTTATTTTCGTGCCGTCTTATATCACTAGATTCTGCAATGGGTGCTCTCTTTTGGCCTTGCATATTTCGGTATAGGATTTTTGCATTTTGTGTCATCGAGCAATCTAGCAAAAGAATGCCGCTATTGATAGTTGTCAGTGAAAACTCATCGAAAATACACATTGTCGGTCCGAACGACTTAGATTCCACAACATACAAATGTGTTTACAAATGTTTACAATGTCGGTCCGAACATAGTATAAGATTTACTACATTCGGGCTTCGCCAATTTGGCTGCCATATTGACTTGTGATGCTTATGCTATTTGAGACAAATGTTGTATTTGTAGAATTATATTTAAATTTTTTGTTGGTGACATATTAACATGTGTACGGATATGCAAGTTTGTGTGCTTGTGCATTATTTGTTCGGCAATGTATACAAATATACGTATATGTATACATGTATGTACATATGTCCAAATAGAGCAATGCGGACATATGCAGGATATTGATAAGTGATAAACTAATAATTTGAATTTCTGAATGCCAGTGGCGTAGCTAGGGGGGCCGAAGGGGCCGACGCCCTGGGCGCAATGTCTTGGGGGTGGCAAAACGATCTTCGCTGTTTTTTAATATATATTAATAACAGCTTTTTTGTGTCAAAAGTGTACAAGATATAGGGCGAAAATGGGTTTTTTCTATGACTTTTAATAAGATGTCTTGTAAATTTACTATCAATTTCCTCAAGAACAGTATTGTGAGAATTTTGGAACTTCAGAATTTGCGTGGCTTCTAGTTCCTAAATTTTATATACTTAGTATCGAAGATATTTTTTAAAAATTCACTTTTGTTCGAAACTCATGAAACTTGTAGGTAGGTAGATAAAGGGGGCGGCAGAACATCCTTGGCCACGGGCGCCCGAAGTTGTAGCTACGCCACTGCTGAATGCGCTCATACATACATTCATATGTGCATATGCAAATACGTATATATTAGGTTGTCAAATATCCTTCCTTTTCCTATTCCGCCTTTTTGACTTATGAATCTGCGGCTATGTATAAAGTGCTATAGAGCTCGTATTTGGCAATACTATACATCTTTGAAAGGTCTTGATATTACCTACAAAACAACGCTATGCATGATTAGTTTGGTTATTGCGTTCAACAGTTATAGACGTGGAAACATGGAATTCACTAGCGCCGCAATTCGCGCTATTTAAAGTTTTCCTTCGTTAAAGGCAAATCCGCTAGAGAAACTTTCCGGGAGATTAAGGGCATTTTGGGTGATGGTACTCTATCACTTCGAACTGCGAAGGAATGGTTTAGACGATTCAGAGCGGGTGAAAACGACATCATGTATAAGCCGGCCGGCGGAAGACCTGTGACGACGAATACCGATCAAATCATGGAAAACATCGAGTTAGAACGGCATGTAGAATCTCGTGACATCGTCCTGAAGATGGGAGTTAGTCACCAAACCATTTTAAACCATCTGCAGAAGACTGGATACACAAAAAAGCTTGATGTTTGGGTGCCGCATAATTTGACGTAAAAAACCTTCTGGACCGAATCAATGCCTGCGATATGCTGCTGAAACGGAACAAACTCGACCCATTTTTGAAGCGGATGGTGACTGGCGACGAAAAATGGATCACATATGACAATTGGTCAACAGGAAGGGTGCAGTCTTCCACCAGTACAACGCCAGACCACACACTTTGTTGATGACTCGTCAGAAGCTACGGGAACTCGGAGTGATTACCACCTGTTCCTGTCCATGGCGAACGCCCTTGTTGATGTAAAGTTGAACTCAAAAGAGGCTTGTGAAAAATGGCTGTCCGAGTTCTTCGCAAATAAGGAGAGGGCCTCTACGAGTAGAGTATTATGAAGTTGCCGTCTAGATGGAAACAGATTATTGAACGAAACGGCTCATATTTGAACTAAATTTGATCACTGTAACACTTTTTATAGAGCATTGAATAAAGAGCAAAAAATCGGTAGGGAGATATTTGACAACCTAATAAGATTATTAAATATTCAAGTCCAAATTCACTATAAATACAATACTACTTTGCAATCAGTCATACAAATTGGCATAATTTTACGTACGTTTATACATCAATAAATATAATCGTACATAAACTTAAGCCAAAAGGCCATAAATGAAAGGAATGATCTACTAAGTGTGTACATACATTTTGCACTTTTAAACCAAAATAAGAAAAAATATTAAAATGATAAGGAAACCAACTTTTGCATAAACTTACGGATATTATCCATTCCACATTTGAACAAAAAATAAAATTCCTATATTTTTTTCATAAAAAACTATCAAGCATAAATATGTGACATGACATTATTTTCTGTTTAACTCCTTCCATTTTTCTCGTTTGGTTGACGATCCTCTCTATGTATGCAGTCGGTTGAAGTTTTCCGGTTCTGTTAGCCGTCCAATCATACAAAATTCAATTTGCACCTTTTCTATGTTTTATGTTCTTTGGTTTGACGACGCAGTTTTTATTTCCACCCCAATTTTGAAGATACAACATCCACATGCCTAGCTTCGGTCGCGAGATGGCAACACAGATGAAATGCTAATGCCACGAGCAGGAATAATGGGATGCCCAACTCCTCTCTCACTGGAAGTGAGAGAACAATTGCTAAACGTCAAAACCACCTAAACTTTGACAGTTGACTGGATTGGGGAGGTTTTGACGTTTAGCAATTGGAAACGAGCGATGGCCATATTGAAATCTTACCAAAAAAATATATATACGGAGGGATTTGTTGTATCGTTCAAGACCTCTTATAAAAAATGTAAAACAATGAATATTAAATAAATTTGTGAAATTTAAAGATCTTTGATGAAACGTTTTGTAATTTGAAGCATCATAGTTTTATTTTCAATGGAAAATGATTAAAAACATTTAATGATTGAGAGCTAACAAGCTTTAATCCTTTTATTGGGTATTGAAAGAACAAATGTCAGTTTTTCTAATATTCTTTAAAAAGATTTAAATAGTTTTTCCATATAATAAATAACCACTATTTAGTAATTTTTATACGTACTAAATGTTGGGTGTTGGGTTAATAAATTCCCAAAAATTGTTATTTTGTTCGATCTGGCCATAATGGAAAATGTTATAAAAAACGCTTATTTTGAGGCGCTCTCACACTGGAGTAAGTTGGGCATCCCATTATTCCTGGCCACGAGTTTAATGTTTTGTTTGCGTAAACTTCAATTTAGCAGATTAATGTCCAAAACATAAGTCTTTATTAACATGGAAAATGTTTATTTAATACTTACATATGTTCGTATATATATAGTCAACATTTTATTGAAAATGGTTAGTATATGCAAATATTCGTATTTAATTATTGAATTGGTAAATAAACATTATTTAAGTTCAAAAATACAAAATCATATATTTCTAAAAAATACACTTTTAGAAAAAAGAATAAATCTACATAATTTTTTTTTCATCCTCATAAAAATTGTAAACAGTTCGAGAGCATGCTCTATATCAGCTCGAACCTACTTACCCGTCGCCATTTCGAGCATGGTTAGTTCATGATAGTAAATTTCCACACAAGAACATTGGCAACCTCGATGGCAATGTATTTGACAGATTATAACCAATGGACATCGCGATTGGAAATGCGGGGTAATATCACATGTACCGATACTAAAGTCCGCTATTCAAATATCGACATATTCACCACTCAATTAACCTCCAACGCTACCCGAAATTTTTTGTTAAAGTTATCATTAGCGTCTTATAGGATTAACATTTGTAACCCAGACTACCTGTATTCTTGTTACGCATAGCTCTCTACATTTGAAGATGTAAATATGCGTTGCACAATGAATGAATTAACTGGTTAAAGTCTTATTACTTTCTATTCAACATCGCAGAAAATAACAAAACTTTTGCCATAATTTCGGTAGTCCACTCACTATAACTGAATACATACATAACAATCTAAGAAAGGATTGTGCAAACTTAAGAATATTTTAATAAGACTGCGCCCCAAATTTTTTTTGCGGAGAAAGAATTTTCTATGGTGTAAACAAATTTTAGATTTTGCTGTGCCAAACGGCATGCAAAATTGTTTATAGTTCCATTTCAAAACAAACGGAATTTCACCGCTTGAATATTTGCCTAGTTATTTAAATAATTAAATATGTAGGTATTTTAATATCTTCACATATTCATATAAAAAAACTTTACACTAAGCTTTATGAACTACGAAAATATTTTTTTTACTTAAATCTTCTAACTTAATTTTAGTTGCCAATATTTCGGCTATTTAATAAACAATCAAAAGTAACCAAGAAATTTTCTTATTTATAGAGCATTTCTGTATTGAATAGAATAAATAAAAACATAAAAAATGGAATAACCACGATTTAATAACATCTATTATAACATACTTCTTATGTGTTTATACAGCTTCTTTTAACTTCGTTTGGAGTTATATGAAGAAGTTCACGCAAGTGAGGAAAGTCCTCTGATTGCCATTCACTTGGGAGTAGTCAGAGTCGATTCTTTTACATATGGCTCAAGCAAGTATCCTCTGGATAGCCAAAGAATATCAGTTTAAAAGCGAGCTAAAGTGAGAAGGCAAAGCATCTCTCCTTAGGGTTGTGCGCTGGCCTTGGGACTCGCCACGCAAAAAACGCACTTGTGGCAATTACTACATTGGTCCTATAAAGGAGCGCAAGTTCGGTGTAATGTTCGAGGAGGGAGAAATACTCCGTCGTCGAGTACTGTCATTCACCCCAGTGGATGAACGTCTAGCCACAATCCTCATCAAGGCGAAGTTCTTTAACATATCGCTGATTTGCACCCACGCCCCGATGGAAGAGAAGGACGATGTGGCCAAATATAGCTGTTTAAAGGAGTTAAGTGAAGCATTTTTATTTAACAAAAGAGAACAAAGACCAAACGGAGTGCGAATAAAAGTAAAATATAAACCTTAAAGTGCCGTGCAATGGGGTGACAAAAAAAATAAATTGTATATATATATTTATACATTTATGTAAATACTTGAGGATCCGTCCACGTTTTACTGCGGCTGATACATAGGTAATACAAGTACTACCATCTAAATGATTTCTATTAGTTGGATTAAAACTGTTAGTTAATGAGATATAGCATTTTTGTGAAGCAACTTGTGTTTACAAAAAAATGAATCATATAGCATTTCGTGTGTTAATAAAGCATTGCTTTCTGGGGAATCTCCTTTCTTCTTCTTCTTTATTGGCACCGCTTACGCGATTATAGCCGATTTAACAACAGCGCGCCAGTCGTTTCTTCTTTTCGCTACGTGGCGCCAATTGGATATTCCAAGCGAAGCCAGGTCCTTCTCCACTTGGTCCTTCCAACGGAGAGGAGGTCTTTCTCTTCCTCTGCTTCCCCCGGCGGGTACAGCGTCGAATACTTTCAGAGCTGGAGTGTTTTCGTCCATCCGGGCAACATGACCTAGCCAGCGTAGCCGCTGTCTTTTAATTCGCTGAACTATGTCAATGTCGTCGTATATCTCGTAAAGCTTATTGTTCCATCGAATGCGGGATTCGCCGTGGCCAACGCGCAAAGGACCATAAATCTTCTGCAGAACTTTTCTCTCGAAAACTCGCAACGTCGACTCATCTGTTGTTGCTATCGTCCAGGCCTCTGCACCATATAGCAGGACGGGAATTATGAGTGACTTATAGAGTTTGGTTTTTGTTCGTCGAGAGAGGACTTTGCTTCTCAATTGCCTACTCAGTCCGAAGTAGCACCTGTTGGCAAGAGTTATTCTGCGTTGGATTTCTAGGCTGACATTGTTGGTGGTGTTTACGCTGGTTCCAAGATAGATGAAATTATCTACAATTTCAACGTTATGGCTGTCAACAGTGACGTGAGAGCCAAGTCTCGAGTGCGACGACTGTTTGTTTGATGACAGGAGATATTTCGTCTTGCCCTCGTTCACTGCCAGACCCATTTGAATTGCTTCCTTGTCCAGTCTGGAGAAAGCAGAACCAACGGCGCGGGTGATGAGGCCGATGATATCAATATCATCGGCATACGCCAGCAGCTGTACACTCTTATAGAAGATGGTACCTTCTCTATTTAGTTCTGCGGCTCGAACTATTTTCTCCAAAAGCAGGTTAAAAAAGTCGCACTATAGGGAATCGCCTTGTCTGAAACCTCACCTGGTATCGAACGGCTCGGAGAGGTCCTTCCCGATTCTGACGGAGCTTTTGGTGTTGCTCAACGTCAGCTTACACAGCCGTATTAGTTTTGCGGGGATACCAAATTCAGACATCGCGGCATAAAGGCAGCTCCTTTTCGTGCTGTCGAAAGCAGCTTTGAAATCGACGAAGAGGTGGTCTCTGCCGTTCTCTGGGTCCGGCACCCGGCCGCAGTGCGACTCCACATTGGACAATTGCCCTTCCTGCATTTAGGTTTAAACCACAGCCACCACGAATCTCCCCAAAGGGCCAAAACCCAATGAGCAGCCTGAAGCGAACTTCAGGGGCGGCTGCTCCCCGTGGTACCATGTTTTAGTCTTTGGTGTGACCTGTAGCCCAAGCTTGCGCTTAAGCTACTGCCAGTCGAGCCCCCAAAAATTCCGAGGAATTTTTAAGAACCCGACTGTATGATTTTTTTGTTATCCCTTTAGATTTTAGAATTTGTTATATAATCGCAAACCCATTTAAGAATATGACATCATTTCGAGCTATTTTTTTAGCACTGTTCCGACTTAGACCATGTTGACAATTATAAACAGACCTGTACTTGTCAGACATAGTGCATTTGGCTTTTAGTCGCCTCTTACGACAGGCATGCCTTGCCGCGGGCATATTCGGTTTCCCCCCCTACCCGCAGGGGGAACTCCCAAGTGAAGGGCGATCAGAGAACTTTGCGTGAACTTCTACACATGACTATTTCTGGGAAATATACTGTTGAATATGGGCTCAGGGAAATCCGCCGTTGAAAAAATATTTGCTAAGGTGGAAACAGGCGGAATGAGCACCGAGGACAATGATGCTCCAAACGCGAGAACTATACGGGCTTTTACAATGTGGTATAATCATTTTTCGTAGTAAATTTTCGATTTCTTTAATAACAAAATTTTTTGCAGATATAGAATAAGGATAATATTGATTGGTCTGTCATCCTTAGTTCTAATTTCTGCTTTAATATCTGTACTAAAAGATAAATCCATGTTCGCGTTTTGAAGAGCTTTATTTATTATTTTAATAACATCCTCTCTTAGCAATGGAATGTTGATATCTTTTGTTTCATTATTATTATATTTATACATATCAGCAAGTTCGTTAGAAATTTCAACATTACTTATATTTAAAATAATGTGAGCATTTGCTTCATTTTTCTATCCGTAGTATGATGTTTTATTTTATTTTTGCATTATTTTTCAATTATTTCGCTAGTATTATCTTTGACGGGTGCATCAGGATTTTTTGTCCCAAGGGGTTTAGTATAATTAAATCATTCAGAAATATTTGGAATATCAATTGTCGCTCCGATTTTATTTAGGAAATAAATTACAATTAAAATATCGTTCTCTAAATTGTAAATACGTTTCTGTATACCCAACAGATTGATATTATGAAAATGTTTTATTATGATCGAACCATGAATGGTTCTAACCCTCTTCTTAATTACTAAAATGTTTTCATTATTATAAATTCCAGCCCGTATATATGAGCTGGTTGCTCCCGTATCTATGAGAATTCAAAATATTTGCCCAGTTTTTGTATCGGTTTTAATAACATAAGGCAAATCGGAATTTATCTTTAAAAAATGGTTTTCACCAATATTAATGATTCTTTGAATTTTTGGTTGAAGTTGTTATTTGTTGGTTGATAATTGGTCTGCCAATTATACCTGTTACTCCTTACATGTGGTTGGTTCCTTTGCACAGGACTGAGTTTATTTATTAATTGAATTGATCGATCCACTTCCATGGGTTCTGGATGATTGGAATACACTTGGTATGATTTATTATTCGTTTGGGGGTACCTTAAGTTATTCTGAAAATTCCGATATCTTCGGTTAGCTTGATGCTGGATTCGTGAACCAATTTCATTGTTGTTTTTAGTAGTATTTGGCAAATCGGTAGGTGTCAATGTAAATAGTATTTGGTTTAGGGGGTAATTTAAACCAGTTATAAAAGTTCTTAAAGCGGTTTCTCGATTCTTAATATTTAATTGTTTTGTAATATCTGATTTTGTTCCGTGCGTCATTATAATTTCATTTATTAGTAATGCCAATTTCTGATTGACTTCATTATAATAATCAATTAAGGATACTCATCTCTTGATCAATTACTTGAATTGGTAGTCTGTCGGCGTAAGCAAAATCTAACCTTGCAAATATTGCTTCTAAATTCAAAACTGTGCCATGATTAGTTAGCATATCATTGGCATTACCTACATTCTTATTTCGGAAGATAGTTAGTGCTCCGAAATACCTTCTACTTCCTTCAATATAGACGCTCATCGAATTTATTGCAGCTTCTCTCCAACTGGCATAAGATTTACCAGAGAATTCTGGCAAAGACTTTACGATATCTAAATTTTGGTTATATGTTATAGAATCATTAATTTCTTCAGTTTCATACTCAGTTACTTGTGCCGCATTTGTTAAGGTTTTAATTTTGTTACTCAACTGAGCTATGTCAGTTCTTAAATTTGTGGTTTATGTAGCTATTAATCTAGCTATATCGTCTACAGTAAAATTATTCACTGCCTTTTTTGAAAATAGTAAAATTATTTTGTCCACTTTAAAAATTCTTTATTTCTTTTTTTTCTTGGTATATATTTAATGTACTAATACAATGTATCTTGTTGAGATAAAAATTTATCTTGTTTTCTTTTTCTTAAACACGAGAGTTGGGAGTGGCAATTAATAATACATATAATACTAGAGGAATTATTTCCCATGCAATTAATGAATATAAGAGTTACTTACAACTATTTTTTTGTTGTTGACTTTGATGCTGCTATTGAAGGTGTTGTTGTTGTTGCTGTTATTGAAGTTGTTGCCTTTGAAGTATGCTACTGATACTGCTTTTGTTGCTGCTATATTTCAATAGAACCTTACGCGTGATATTGGACAGGCTTATCCCACAGTAGTTGGTGCAGATTGTGGGGTCTTAATTTTTGTGGATTGGGCAGAGCACAGATGCTGATCCGTGCTCCTTATCAGTTCTTCGCCGTTTTTGAATAGCTCCGCTGGCGACAGGGCACTCCTTATCGTATCAATTAGTCTTTTGGTTTTCGGAAAATCCAATGGTTTTTTTAGGGAGCTTGAAATGTCGTTCCACAGTTCCCTTATAACGAGTTGTTGACGAGTGCTCCCAGAGACCAGGAGTGCCAGTCGAGTAGAAAATCATTCGGCTGTCGGTTGTGATTGCAGCTTATCGACGTCACGCTTTCCTTGTCGTTGTTGACGTGCACTTTTGCTGCACAGAAGCGGGTGCGTATTTTAGCTGCAACAAAATACTGGTCCGAGTCAATGTTATGACATCAAAGCTTACGCACGTCTAAAACACTGGAGTCTTCCGTCTACCACATGATCGATCTGGTTGGTGGGTTTCCGACCCGGAGACAGCCAGGTAGCTGAATAAATTTGTATATGCCGGAATATTATATAATTACTGCGTGGGCGCAAATCAGCGATATGTTGAAGAACCTCGCTTTGATGCGGATAGTGGCTAGACGTTAATCCACCGGAGTGAATGATATTAATCGGCGAAGGAGTCGGAAAGTTGCGCTCCTTTATATGGCCATCATAATAAATGCCACTAGAACCTACTCGCCTCAGTCCTTGTCCTGTCCATCGCATTTCTTGGACAGCGGTGATGTCAGCCTTTATTTTCATGCGGACGTCAACCAGCTGGGTAGCGGCACCTTCCTAATTAAAGGACCGGACATTCCAGGTACATGTCCTCAATTCATAGTCCTTATTTCGTTTGCCAATGTCGTCACCAAAATGGGAGGTCTCTCATCCGAAGCTGGTTGTTATTTTTCATTGGGTGGTGTTTTTTTTTTACGTGGCGGGTCCCAAACCCAGCGCATAACCCTATGTAGGGAATGTTTCGCCTTTTCACTTTAGCTCGCCTTCGAACGGATGTTCTTAGGCTACTTGGTCAAAGACCGGAAATCGTGAGCTGCTTGAGTTATATGTAAAAAAATCAGAGAACTTTCCTCACTTGCGTGAATTTCGACACATGACTCCATCCTCCAAAGTGGTTACCATAGAATTTTATTAACGAGTTTTGGTCCATCAGAGATTATTTTAACTATGAAAGCTTACTTAAACCCAGACTGCGTAGAAGCCGCACGACGTAGATTTCATAAATATAAAAGAATAGTGTTGCTGGCGGAGCTACCTTAGCAACAGGAAGCTGGGGTCACGACAGATAGCAGTCACGTCAGGAGCAGCAGAATGATTCATTCTAGGCCCAGACTTCTGGAATTTGAAATTGGTAAGCGAAAGCAAATATTAAATTTTTGCATAAAAAGCAACACAAAAATAAAATATAAAACAAGCAAACAGACATACATATATGAATGTATACGAGTATTCTCAATATACATACCACAAAAACATATTGACAAAAACCTAAACATACATATAATATCAAACATATTAGAATATGTGATTATTTATATACTATATGTACATATATGTATATAATAGTGCATACGTTAAACATCTGTTTTACTGACTCCGTTTTCGTGCTCTCTTTTCGTCGCATAAATATATTCTTCTTCTTAATTGGCGTAGACACCGCTTACGCGATTATAGCCGAGTTCACAGCGCGGCAGTCGTTTCTTCTTTCCGCTACGTGGCGCCAATTGGATATTCCAAGCGTAGCCAGGTCCTTCTCCACTTGGTCTTTCCAACGGAGTAGAGGTCTTCCTCTGCTTCCCCCGGCGGGTAGGCGGAGTGTTTTCGTCCATTCGGACAACATGACCTAGCCAGCGTAGCCGCTGTCTTTTAATTCGCTGAACTATGTCAATGTCTTCATATATCTCATACTGCTCATTGTTCCATCGAATGCGATATTCGCCCTGGCCAACCCGCAAAGGGACGTAAATCTTTCGCAGAACTTTTCTCTGGAAAACTCGCAACGTCAACTCATCAGTTGTTGTCATCGTCCAAGCCTCTGCACCATATAGCAGGACGGGAATTATGAGTGACTTATAGAGTTTGGTGTTTGTTCGTCGATAGAGGACTTTACTTCTCAATTGCCTGCTCAGTCCGCATAAATATATCGTCAATCAAAATCAAGCGTAATTTTAGACAACACATTACAGCATATTCTTTTCACACAGCCATTAGCACAGAGAATTCATATATTTAGCGAGCTCTCAATTGCACAAAAACATACAAGTTTCTACAAAATACACATCGTTCATATCCGAAAAGAAAAAATATACATAATGCGAACTATGCACAAGAGAGCATAAACTTTTTTATAACGGCGCAAATTTACAAAAAGCGAAAAATAAAGGGCCGAGGTCCTTGAATATTGAGCAAATAATAAAAAATAGAAATAATAAAAAATGTGATCAAATTGAATTTAATTTATACTTCGCGTGTTTTTAAAATCGGTAAATTTTTTTCTGTAAGTTGGTAATACTGTTAGTGACATCTATGCTAAATTTCACGTCAAAGTATTCAATAGGGTGACAAAAAAAATAAATTGTATATATATATTTATACATTTATGTAAATACTTGAGGATCCGTCCACGTTTTACTGCGGCTGATACATAGGTAATACAAGTACTACCATCTAAATGATTTCTATTAGTTGGATTAAAACTGTTAGTTAATGAGATATAGCATTTTTGTGAAGCAACTTGTGTTTACAAAAAAATGAATCGTATAGCATTTCGTGTGTTAATAAAGCATTGCTTTCTGGGGAATCTCCTTTCTTCTTCTTCTTTATTGGCACCGCTTACGCGATTATAGCCGATTTAACAACAGCGCGCCAGTCGTTTCTTCTTTTCGCTACGTGGCGCCAATTGGATATTCCAAGCGAAGCCAGGTCCTTCTCCACTTGGTCCTTCCAACGGAGAGGAGGTCTTTCTCTTCCTCTGCTTCCCCCGGCGGGTACAGCGTCGAATACTTTCAGAGCTGGAGTGTTTTCGTCCATCCGGGCAACATGACCTAGCCAGCGTAGCCGCTGTCTTTTAATTCGCTGAACTATGTCAATGTCGTCGTATATCTCGTAAAGCTTATTGTTCCATCGAATGCGGGATTCGCCGTGGCCAACGCGCAAAGGACCATAAATCTTCTGCAGAACTTTTCTCTCGAAAACTCGCAACGTCGACTCATCTGTTGTTGCTATCGTCCAGGCCTCTGCACCATATAGCAGGACGGGAATTATGAGTGACTTATAGAGTTTGGTTTTTGTTCGTCGAGAGAGGACTTTGCTTCTCAATTGCCTACTCAGTCCGAAGTAGCACCTGTTGGCAAGAGTTATTCTGCGTTGGATTTCTAGGCTGACATTGTTGGTGGTGTTTACGCTGGTTCCAAGATAGATGAAATTATCTACAATTTCAACGTTATGGCTGTCAACAGTGACGTGAGAGCCAAGTCTCGAGTGCGACGACTGTTTGTTTGATGACAGGAGATATTTCGTCTTGCCCTCGTTCACTGCCAGACCCATTTGAATTGCTTCCTTGTCCAGTCTGGAGAAAGCAGAACCAACGGCGCGGGTGATGAGGCCGATGATATCAATATCATCGGCATACGCCAGCAGCTGTACACTCTTATAGAAGATGGTACCTTCTCTATTTAGTTCTGCGGCTCGAACTATTTTCTCCAAAAGCAGGTTAAAAAAGTCGCACTATAGGGAATCGCCTTGTCTGAAACCTCACCTGGTATCGAACGGCTCGGAGAGGTCCTTCCCGATTCTGACGGAGCTTTTGGTGTTGCTCAACGTCAGCTTACACAGCCGTATTAGTTTTGCGGGGATACCAAATTCAGACATCGCGGCATAAAGGCAGCTCCTTTTCGTGCTGTCGAAAGCAGCTTTGAAATCGACGAAGAGGTGGTCTCTGCCGTTCTCTGGGTCCGGCACCCGGCCGCAGTGCGACTCCACATTGGACAATTGCCCTTCCTGCATTTAGGTTTAAACCACAGCCACCACGAATCTCCCCAAAGGGCCAAAACCCAATGAGCAGCCTGAAGCGAACTTCAGGGGCGGCTGCTCCCCGTGGTACCATGTTTTAGTCTTTGGTGTGACCTGTAGCCCAAGCTTGCGCTTAAGCTACTGCCAGTCGAGCCCCCAAAAATTCCGAGGAATTTTTAAGAACCCGACTGTATGATTTTTTTTGTTATCCCTTTAGATTTTAGAATTTGTTATATAATCGCAAACCCATTTAAGAATATGACATCATTTCGAGCTATTTTTTTAGCACTGTTCCGACTTAGACCATGTTGACAATTATAAACAGACCTGTACTTGTCAGACATAGTGCATTTGGCTTTTAGTCGCCTCTTACGACAGGCATGCCTTGCCGCGGGCATATTCGGTTTCCCCCCCTACCCAAAGGGGGTCCCCCCTACCCGCAGGGGGAACTCCCAAGTGAAGGGCGATCAGAGAACTTTGCGTGAACTTCTACACATGACTATTTCTGGGAAATATACTGTTGAATATGGGCTCAGGGAAATCCGCCGTTGAAAAAATATTTGCTAAGGTGGAAACAGGCGGAATGAGCACCGAGGACAATGATGCTCCAAACGCGAGAACTATACGGGCTTTTACAATGTGGTATAATCATTTTTCGTAGTAAATTTTCGATTTCTTTAATAACAAAATTTTTTGCAGATATAGAATAAGGATAATATTGATTGGTCTGTCATCCTTAGTTCTAATTTCTGCTTTAATATCTGTACTAAAAGATAAATCCATGTTCGCGTTTTGAAGAGCTTTATTTATTATTTTAATAACATCCTCTCTTAGCAATGGAATGTTGATATCTTTTGTTTCATTATTATTATATTTATACATATCAGCAAGTTCGTTAGAAATTTCAACATTACTTATATTTAAAATAATGTGAGCATTTGCTTCATTTTTCTATCCGTAGTATGATGTTTTATTTTATTTTTGCATTATTTTTCAATTATTTCGCTAGTATTATCTTTGACGGGTGCATCAGGATTTTTTGTCCCAAGGGGTTTAGTATAATTAAATCATTCAGAAATATTTGGAATATCAATTGTCGCTCCGATTTTATTTAGGAAATAAATTACAATTAAAATATCGTTCTCTAAATTGTAAATACGTTTCTGTATACCCAACAGATTGATATTATGAAAATGTTTTATTATGATCGAACCATGAATGGTTCTAACCCTCTTCTTAATTACTAAAATGTTTTCATTATTATAAATTCCAGCCCGTATATATGAGCTGGTTGCTCCCGTATCTATGAGAATTCAAAATATTTGCCCAGTTTTTGTATCGGTTTTAATAACATAAGGCAAATCGGAATTTATCTTTAAAAAATGGTTTTCACCAATATTAATGATTCTTTGAATTTTTGGTTGAAGTTGTTATTTGTTGGTTGATAATTGGTCTGCCAATTATACCTGTTACTCCTTACATGTGGTTGGTTCCTTTGCACAGGACTGAGTTTATTTATTAATTGAATTGATCGATCCACTTCCATGGGTTCTGGATGATTGGAATACACTTGGTATGATTTATTATTCGTTTGGGGGTACCTTAAGTTATTCTGAAAATTCCGATATCTTCGGTTAGCTTGATGCTGGATTCGTGAACCAATTTCATTGTTGTTTTTAGTAGTATTTGGCAAATCGGTAGGTGTCAATGTAAATAGTATTTGGTTTAGGGGGTAATTTAAACCAGTTATAAAAGTTCTTAAAGCGGTTTCTCGATTCTTAATATTTAATTGTTTTGTAATATCTGATTTTGTTCCGTGCGTCATTATAATTTCATTTATTAGTAATGCCAATTTCTGATTGACTTCATTATAATAATCAATTAAGGATACTCATCTCTTGATCAATTACTTGAATTGGTAGTCTGTCGGCGTAAGCAAAATCTAACCTTGCAAATATTGCTTCTAAATTCAAAACTGTGCCATGATTAGTTAGCATATCATTGGCATTACCTACATTCTTATTTCGGAAGATAGTTAGTGCTCCGAAATACCTTCTACTTCCTTCAATATAGACGCTCATCGAATTTATTGCAGCTTCTCTCCAACTGGCATAAGATTTACCAGAGAATTCTGGCAAAGACTTTACGATATCTAAATTTTGGTTATATGTTATAGAATCATTAATTTCTTCAGTTTCATACTCAGTTACTTGTGCCGCATTTGTTAAGGTTTTAATTTTGTTACTCAACTGAGCTATGTCAGTTCTTAAATTTGTGGTTTATGTAGCTATTAATCTAGCTATATCGTCTACAGTAAAATTATTCACTGCCTTTTTTGAAAATAGTAAAATTATTTTGTCCACTTTAAAAATTCTTTATTTCTTTTTTTTTCTTGGTATATATTTAATGTACTAATACAATGTATCTTGTTGAGATAAAAATTTATCTTGTTTTCTTTTTTCTTAAACACGAGAGTTGGGAGTGGCAATTAATAATACATATAATACTAGAGGAATTATTTCCCATGCAATTAATGAATATAAGAGTTACTTACAACTATTTTTTTGTTGTTGACTTTGATGCTGCTATTGAAGGTGTTGTTGTTGTTGCTGTTATTGAAGTTGTTGCCTTTGAAGTATGCTACTGATACTGCTTTTGTTGCTGCTATATTTCAATAGAACCTTACGCGTGATATTGGACAGGCTTATCCCACAGTAGTTGGTGCAGATTGTGGGGTCTTAATTTTTGTGGATTGGGCAGAGCACAGATGCTGATCCGTGCTCCTTATCAGTTCTTCGCCGTTTTTGAATAGCTCCGCTGGCGACAGGGCACTCCTTATCGTATCAATTAGTCTTTTGGTTTTCGGAAAATCCAATGGTTTTTTTAGGGAGCTTGAAATGTCGTTCCACAGTTCCCTTATAACGAGTTGTTGACGAGTGCTCCCAGAGACCAGGAGTGCCAGTCGAGTAGAAAATCATTCGGCTGTCGGTTGTGATTGCAGCTTATCGACGTCACGCTTTCCTTGTCGTTGTTGACGTGCACTTTTGCTGCACAGAAGCGGGTGCGTATTTTAGCTGCAACAAAATACTGGTCCGAGTCAATGTTATGACATCAAAGCTTACGCACGTCTAAAACACTGGAGTCTTCCGTCTACCACATGATCGATCTGGTTGGTGGGTTTCCGACCCGGAGACAGCCAGGTAGCTGAATAAATTTGTATATGCCGGAATATTATATAATTACTGCGTGGGCGCAAATCAGCGATATGTTGAAGAACCTCGCTTTGATGCGGATAGTGGCTAGACGTTAATCCACCGGAGTGAATGATATTAATCGGCGAAGGAGTCGGAAAGTTGCGCTCCTTTATATGGCCATCATAATAAATGCCACTAGAACCTACTCGCCTCAGTCCTTGTCCTGTCCATCGCATTTCTTGGACAGCGGTGATGTCAGCCTTTATTTTCATGCGGACGTCAACCAGCTGGGTAGCGGCACCTTCCTAATTAAAGGACCGGACATTCCAGGTACATGTCCTCAATTCATAGTCCTTATTTCGTTTGCCAATGTCGTCACCAAAATGGGAGGTCTCTCATCCGAAGCTGGTTGTTATTTTTCATTGGGTGGTGTTTTTTTTTTACGTGGCGGGTCCCAAACCCAGCGCATAACCCTATGTAGGGAATGTTTCGCCTTTTCACTTTAGCTCGCCTTCGAACGGATGTTCTTAGGCTACTTGGTCAAAGACCGGAAATCGTGAGCTGCTTGAGTTATATGTAAAAAAATCAGAGAACTTTCCTCACTTGCGTGAATTTCGACACATGACTCCATCCTCCAAAGTGGTTACCATAGAATTTTATTAACGAGTTTTGGTCCATCAGAGATTATTTTAACTATGAAAGCTTACTTAAACCCAGACTGCGTAGAAGCCGCACGACGTAGATTTCATAAATATAAAAGAATAGTGTTGCTGGCGGAGCTACCTTAGCAACAGGAAGCTGGGGTCACGACAGATAGCAGTCACGTCAGGAGCAGCAGAATGATTCATTCTAGGCCCAGACTTCTGGAATTTGAAATTGGTAAGCGAAAGCAAATATTAAATTTTTGCATAAAAAGCAACACAAAAATAAAATATAAAACAAGCAAACAGACATACATATATGAATGTATACGAGTATTCTCAATATACATACCACAAAAACATATTGACAAAAACCTAAACATACATATAATATCAAACATATTAGAATATGTGATTATTTATATACTATATGTACATATATGTATATAATAGTGCATACGTTAAACATCTGTTTTACTGACTCCGTTTTCGTGCTCTCTTTTCGTCGCATAAATATATTCTTCTTCTTAATTGGCGTAGACACCGCTTACGCGATTATAGCCGAGTTCACAGCGCGGCAGTCGTTTCTTCTTTCCGCTACGTGGCGCCAATTGGATATTCCAAGCGTAGCCAGGTCCTTCTCCACTTGGTCTTTCCAACGGAGTAGAGGTCTTCCTCTGCTTCCCCCGGCGGGTAGGCGGAGTGTTTTCGTCCATTCGGACAACATGACCTAGCCAGCGTAGCCGCTGTCTTTTAATTCGCTGAACTATGTCAATGTCTTCATATATCTCATACTGCTCATTGTTCCATCGAATGCGATATTCGCCCTGGCCAACCCGCAAAGGGACGTAAATCTTTCGCAGAACTTTTCTCTGGAAAACTCGCAACGTCAACTCATCAGTTGTTGTCATCGTCCAAGCCTCTGCACCATATAGCAGGACGGGAATTATGAGTGACTTATAGAGTTTGGTGTTTGTTCGTCGATAGAGGACTTTACTTCTCAATTGCCTGCTCAGTCCGCATAAATATATCGTCAATCAAAATCAAGCGTAATTTTAGACAACACATTACAGCATATTCTTTTCACACAGCCATTAGCACAGAGAATTCATATATTTAGCGAGCTCTCAATTGCACAAAAACATACAAGTTTCTACAAAATACACATCGTTCATATCCGAAAAGAAAAAATATACATAATGCGAACTATGCACAAGAGAGCATAAACTTTTTTATAACGGCGCAAATTTACAAAAAGCGAAAAATAAAGGGCCGAGGTCCTTGAATATTGAGCAAATAATAAAAAATAGAAATAATAAAAAATGTGATCAAATTGAATTTAATTTATACTTCGCGTGTTTTTAAAATCGGTAAATTTTTTTCTGTAAGTTGGTAATACTGTTAGTGACATCTATGCTAAATTTCACGTCAAAGTATTCAATAGTATTTGAGATACGCGTCGTTTTGTGAGACTCTAAAAGTGAATTCTTGGATTTTTTCTATGTCTGAATTTATTGAACAACAAGTAAGGAAGGGCTAAGTTCGGGTGTCACCGAACATTTTATACTCTCGCATGATAAAGTGATAATCGAGATTTCATTATACGTCATTTACATATTTTTCAAATACCGTATTTTTGTAAAGTTTTATTCCGCTATCATCATTGGTTCCTAATGTACTATATATTATGCAGAGAAGGCATCAGATGGAATTCAAAATAGCGTTATATTGGAAGAAGGCGTGGTTGTGAACCGACTTCACCCATATTTCGTACATGTTATCAGGGTGTTAAGAAAATATTATATACCGAATTTCATTGAAATAGGTCGAGTAGTTCCTGAGATATGGTTTTTGGTCCATAAATGGGCGAGGCCACGCCCATTTTCAATTTTTAAAAAAAGCCTGGGTGCAGCTTTCTTCTGCAATTTCTTCCGTGAAATTTAGTGTTTCTGACGTTTTTTGTTAGTCCGTTAACGCACTTTTAGTGATTTTCAACATAACCTTTATATGGGAGGTGGGCATGGTTATTATCCGATTTCTTCCATTTTTGAACTGTATATGGAAATGCCTAAAGGAAACGACTCTATAGAGTTTGGTTGACATAGCTATAGGAGTTTCCGAGATATGTACAAAAAACTTAGTAGGGGGCGGGGCCACGCCCACTTTTCCAAAAAAATTACGTCCAAATATGCCCCTCACTAATGCGATCCTTTGTGCCAAATCACTTTAATATCTTCATTTATGGCTTAGTTATAACACTTTATATGTTTTCGGTTTTCGCCATTTTGTGGGCGTGGCAGTGGGCCACTTTTGCCCATCTTCGAACTTAACCTTCTTATGGAGCCAAGAAATACGTGTACCAAGTTTCATCAAGATATCTCAATTTTTACTAAAATTACAGCTTGCACGGACGGATGGACGGACAGACGGACGGACAGACAGACATCCGGATTTCAACTCTACTCGTCACCCTGATCACTTTGGTATATATAACCCTATATCTGACTCTTTTAGTTTTAGGACTTACAAACAACCGTTATGTGAACAAAACTATAATACTCTCCTTAGCAACATTGTTGCGAGAGTATAAAAAAGTGCGATAATGCACCATCTCATACTGCATTGATTATTCGTAATCATTTCGCCACATTTTCAACTAATGTCGTGTCGCAACTACCGCATTCGCCTGATTCACTTTCGGGTAACTTCTGGCTATTCAGCAAATTCCCATGACCACTCCGAGGATACCGTCTCAACTCAATTGAGAATATAAAAGTTGAATCGAAGAAGGCTCTGATGTCCATCACGACGGAGGATTTCCATGATTACTGGAAAATTCGCTGTTATAAGTGTATTGCAGCGGCAGGGAATTACACCTTTCACCTTTCAAGTTGATTATATTTGAGTATGCAGTGGTTCGTAACCGGTGACACCAACATCCCGGTCCAGTTGAAAGGCATATCAAACAGGTAGAAGTGCTAGTTTTTGAATTGGTCGCCGAATGATTCCCTTCGTTGTT
Source organism: Bactrocera neohumeralis (assembly GCF_024586455.1). NCBI lineage: Eukaryota > Metazoa > Arthropoda > Insecta > Diptera > Tephritidae > Bactrocera > Bactrocera neohumeralis. The sequence continues at coordinate 23,132,739 of NW_026089622.1, forward strand.
CGATATATACGCTGACTGTTCCGCAGAAGTCAATACCTCAACGTGCAAAGGGGCAAGATGGAGTCAATCGTTCGACAGATAACTGTCCCATTACTTGGTTCATCAGTTTTGGGTTGTAACGAATACAATGTGTGCACGGTTTGACGATACGTCTTGTTAAATCGCGTACAATGACTATCCAAAATTGAAGTCTTTTTAGAGCTACGAATGTCTTTGGTCCTGCGCGGTTGTGTTTCTGATGTAGGTGGCGTGTTTCCTTTCTTGTGGAACACCTTGAGCCTATTGTCAAGTGACTCCAGTTACTGACAATGTCTTTCCAAAACTACGATGCAATCTTCCCATGACGGCAGCGCTCTGAAGTCTAACGACTCTTCCACCTTTTGTTGGTCTGTTCATCAGACTTGTGCAAAATTAGAAAAGTTAGCATAGCTTCGGAAATTTGCTTGTCACTATATAGTGATGTCAAAGAACCATAAATAGCAGAAGCTTTATCAACCAAACTTCATACCTGAATGCTACTTGGTTTCATAACTGCTGGAAAATCAAATAGTGAATTTATTCCTTCCAAGAAAATTAGTTTTGTGTTGTCGTTCTAAAGCCTTTCGGTAGTTTTCATTTATCACCTAAAACGCATTTACAGTTTCAAAGGCTTGACATTGGAAATAATTTTGTAAAGGGTTGAATTTTTCAATACTTGATAAATTGAACTCGGTAATAAAGTTGGGAGGATGGAGACTTGTGTAGAAGTATACGCAAGTGAGGAAAGTTCTCTGATCGCCATTCACTTGAGAGTGGCCAGAAACGATTCTTTTACACATGGCTCAAGCAGCTCACTACTTCCGGTCTTTGACCAAGTATCCTCTGGGTAGCCTAAGAACATCAGTTTGAAGGCGAGCTAAAGTGAGAAGGCGAAACATCCCCTGCATTGGGTTGTGCGCTGGGTTTGGGACCCGCCACGTAAAAAAACACTCCAATGAAAAACCAACAAGAGCCTCGGATAAGAGACCCCCCCTTTTGATGACGACCATGGCAAACGAAATAAGGACTACGAATTGAGGGCATGCACCTGGAATGTCCGGTCCCTTAATTGGAAAGGTGCCGCTGCCCAGCTGGTTGGTGTCCACATTAGAGTGAAAGCTGATATCACCGCCGTCCAAGAAATGCGATGGACGGGACAAGGACAGAGACGAGTAGGTCCTTGTGACATTTATTACAGTGGCCATATAAAGGAGCGCAAGTTTGGTGTAGGATTCGTGGTGGCAGAGAGACTCCGTCGCAGAGTACTATCATTCACTGCGGTGAATGAACGTCTAGCCACAATCCGCATCAAAGCGCGGTTCTTCAACATATCGCTGATTCGCGCCCACGCCCCGACGGAAGAGAAGGACGATGTGACCAAAGATGCCTTTTATGAGTGCTTGGAGCGCACTTACGAAGGCTGCCCCGCCACGATGTCAAAATCGTGCTTGGCGACTTTAACGCCAGGGTGGGCAAAGAAGGTGTCTTTGGCACTACGGTCGGTAAACTCGGCCTCCACGACGAAACATCTCCAAATGGGTTGAGGCTGATTGACTTCAACAAGGCCCGAAATATGGTTATCTGTAGTACTAGATTCCAGTATAAAAAGATTCATCAAGCTACCTGGCTGTCTCCGGATCAAAAAACTACCAACCAGATCGATCATGTTGTGATTGACGGAAGACACGTCTCCAGTGTCCGAGGTCCTAACATCGACTCGGACCGCTATTCTGTTGCAGCTAAGATTCGCACTCGCCCCTGTGCAGCAAAAAACGCACGCCAACAAACACAAGGAAGGTTCGACGTCGAGAAGCTGCAATCACAACAGATAGCCGAACGAGTTTCTACTCGGCTTGCACTCCTGCTCTCTGAGAGCACTCGTCAACAACTCGGTATAAGGGAACTGTGGGACGGCATTTCAAACTCCTTACGTACAGCTGCAACCGAAACCATTGGTTTTCGGAAAGTGCAAAAGAACAGCTGGTACGACGAGGAGTGCCGTGTCGCAGCGGAGAGAAAACAGGCTGCCTACCTCGCAACGTTACGATCGACCACTACACGTACTGGATGGGATAGATACCGAGAGTTGAAGAGGAGGCCGAAAGGCGTGAGTACGAAGAGCTTGATAAGCTGGCCGACAGGGGTAATGCTCGAAAATTCTACGAACAAATGCGGCGGCTTACAGGAGGTTTCAAGACCGGAGCATACTCTTGTAGAAACCCCAAAGGTGATCTAGTCACTGATGCCCAGAGCATACTTAAATTAAGGAGGGAACACTTCTCCAGCCTGCTGAATGGCAGTACACGCACAACACCAGGAGAAGGAGAACCCGATTCCCCAATCGATGACGATGGAGCAGACGTTCCATTACCCGACCATGAAGAAGTACGAATAGCAATTGCCCGCCTGAAGAACAACAAAGCGGCAGGGGCCGACGGATTGCCGGCCGAGCTATTCACACACGGCAGCGAAGAACTGATAAGGAGCATGCATCAGCTTCTTTGTAAAATATGGTCGGACGAAAGCATGCCCAACGACTGGAATTTAAGTGTGCTATGCCTAATCCATAAAAAGGGAGACCCCACAATCTGCGCCAACTACCGTGGGATAAACCTCCTCAACATCGCGTATAAGGTTCTATCGAGCGTATTGTGTGAAAGATTAAAGCCCACCGTCAACAAACTAATTGAACCTTATCAGTGTGGCTTTAGACCTGGCAAATCAACAGCCGACCAGATATTCACCATACGCCAAATCTTGGAAAAGAACCGTGAAAGGAGAATTGCCACACCACCTCTTCGTCGATTTCAAAGCTGCTTTCGACAGCACGAAAAGGAGCTGCCTTTATGCCGCAATGTCTGAATTTGGTATCCCCGCAAAACTAATACGGCTGTGGAAGCTGACGTTGAGCAACACCAAAAGCTCCGTCAGAATCGGGAAGGACCTCTCCGAGCCATTCGATACCAAGTGAGGTTTCATACAAGGCGATTCCCTATCGTGCGACTTTTTTAACCTGCTTTTGGAGAAAATAGTTCGAGCCGCAGAACTAAATAGAGAAGGTACCATCTTCTATAAGAGTGCACAGCTGCTGGCGTATGCCGATGATATTGATATCATCGGCCTCAACACCCGCGCCGTTAGTTCTGCTTTCTCCAGGCTGGACAAGGAAGCAAAAGAAATGGGTCTGGCAGTGAACGAGGGCAAGACGAAATATCTCCTGTCATCAACCAAACAGTGTTCGCGCTCGCGACTGGGCACTCACGTCACTGTTGACAGTCATAACTTTGAAATTGTAGATAATTTCATCTATCTTGGAACCAGCGTAAACACCACCAACAATGTCAGCCCAGAGATCCAACGCAGAATAACTCTTGCCAACAGGTGTTACTTCGGACTGAGTAGGCAATTGAGAAGCAAAGTCCTCTCTCGTCAAACAAAAACCAAGTCTAAAGTCACTCATAATTCCCGTCCTGCTATATGGCGCAGATTCTTGGACGATGTCAACAACGGATGAGTAGACGTTGCGAGTTTTCGAGAGAAAAGTTCTGCGAAAGATTTATGGTCCTTGGCGCGTTAGCCACGGAGAATACCGCATTCGATGGAACGATGAGCTGTACGAGATATACGACGACATCGTCATAGTTCAGCGAATTAAAAGACAGCGGCTACGCTGGCTAGGTCATGTTGCCCGGATGGACGAAAACACTCCAGCTCTGAAAGTATTCGACGCTGTACCCGCCGGGGGAAGCAGAGGAAGAGAAAGACCTCCTCTCCGTTGGAAGGACCAGGTGGAGAAGGACCTGGCTTCGCTTGGAATATCCAATTGGCGCCACGTAGCAAAAAGAGGAAACGACTGGCGCGCTGTTGTTAACTCGGCTATAATCGCGTAAGCGGCGTCTACGCCAATTAAGAAGAAGAATAAAGTTTTGATAATTCAAATACTTGCTATCAAACGTAGGAAGCTTAAATAGTGGAAGTTTTGAACTTGATTGTTTCACGGAAGTTGTATTCGAAAATGAAACGTTGTTATCTTTTGCCAGTTGGGATTGGATAACCAATTTAGATGTTATGTAAAATTCTTCTATGTCAGCACATCCTCCGTCTTCAGTGTCCAATTGTTAGATGTGCTGTGCTGTGTGCGAGCGATGATGGCGTGTACAATGGTAAAGATGTGCAATGGTGATGATCCAATGACGATAATGTCTAACGATGCAATCTAATACTGACCACCAAACTCTGAAATGATGAGTAAATAACGAAACAACTCAATAAGCTATAAAGTATTTTTTTATGATCGCGCAAGTTTACAAAATGCGAAAAGTACAAGATAAATTGCAGCAACGAAGAAAATGATAAAGAACAGGGTAATGGCACTGTTAGATGGTCAGGTATTAGACGGACTTTATTTGCAAAATTCTTCTCCTTAAATAATATTCGAAACAATATTTCAAAACTGCTAAATACATAATGCCGGTCTGTATAAATTTATATAAACACTAAAGGACCCGTCTACGTTTAACTGTGGCTGATACCATCTATATGATTTCTATTACATTATAACTATAAAAAATCGCCTGGCCCTGACACTGGTAGACACATAATTTTTGACATGAAAATTCTTACGGCCGTATTATTGACAAGTTCGAAAACTAGTTTAACGTGAAAATTGGTTTAATAGGCTATTTAAAAACTAGTTTTGAGAAGTTTGGTATTATTCACTGTAGTTTTACGGAATAAAACTCGGGTTTTGAAAACTAGTTTCAGTGAAAACTAGTTTGCGTCAAAACCAGAAAAAGCTGGCTTTGGCGTCGATAAAACTAGTTTTGCCTCTGAATCACATTATTGATTTGAAGACATGGCACGTCCAGCAGCACTGTATGAAATGGGAATGGCCGATTTTTTAGCGGATGAGGACGATAACACCAATTCCAACTCTGACGAAGAATATGAAGCCGTTCGCGCTCGTCGACCATATACACTACGAGCCCACGCAGTAGTTGATTAATGGGACGATGTGGCCGTTCATCAGCGATTCCGAATGAAAAAGACCACTTTTCGGCGCGTGGTAGCTTTGGTGGAACCGAACATGGTAACGGAGCCAGGGAGGTAAGTGTCTTTATTTGGGTGCTCGCTATTAAGTACAAATAATTCGTGTTTCAATAGATGACGTTCTCTCAGCACTGAGCAGAGAGTTTTGATTCTGCTGCGCTTTCTGGCGGCTGGCAGCTTTGAGCAGAATGCTGCAGATTTAGTGCGTGTGTTTCAGCCAACTGTCAGTCTGAATTTGCCAATTGTGTGCGATGCGTTGCTTAATCATTTTACCGAATTTATTCGGATGCCACAGACATCGTCGGAGCGACAAGCGGCAGCACTCGCATTTCATTCTCTCGCTGGTTTTCCGCGGACTATCGGAGCAATAGACTGCACCCACATCAAAATTTTATCGCCAGGAGGTTTGCAGGTTAATATTGATAACAGTGTTGGTTATCTCTTCGCTTTTACAAGTAAACAAATTATTATATATGTATTACTTTTTCAGGCCGAAACGTTCCGCAACAGAAAAGGGTACTTTTCTCTCAATGTTCAAACGGTTTCTTCTGCCGATTTGAAGATTTTGGATATTGTTGAAAGATGGCCGGGTGCAAGCCATGATCAAACCATTTTTTCTGCCTCAAATTTGAAAATGCGTTTCGATACAGGTTATTTCGGCCAATACATCATGGTCGGCGATTCAGGATACGCTTCGAACTGCATCGATGTTGCGTTTACTGGTTCGGCGTTGTGTTTGTGTGGGAAAGTACTGTGATCGCCTGGGAATAGGAGTCTCGCTCATTGATGCTACATTGACTGATAAATTAGATGGAGGCACGCATTCGGTTTCAGAATTCACAAAAACTTCGCCATTGGCCAATTCTAATTCGACTCGAACTGTTTTTGGTAATGAATCTTCGGGATCCTTTACCAAATCGGTCCAATGGTCGGTGACTGCGTCCTCAAACAGATAAGTATTTCCAGGTCCGTCAATCTGACCAGTGACTGGCGCTTCATTAGAAATGTCCAACGTTTGTGAGTCCGAGCCGAATCCAGGCAGACCAGTGACGGAAATCCCCAAAAAATTACACAATTCGAAAAATGGATCTGTAATTTCGAATGGCGTTTTTTCTTTGCTCAAAGTGCTTAAGCCACCTCCTGTCGCTAAGATATTGTGGCGTTCAAGCGCATTGTTCTTCCGCAAATGCATTACGATAAATTTATATCGGCCGACCAATGCTTTTCTATCTCGTGGTGGATGTAGCTGCGATGAGAACAAAAAAGAAAGATTTCACTCATAAAATTTTCCACACATGAAATGCACTGACTCACCGAGTTAAAAAAATCCATGATGGTCGCCCACTGAGTATCTTTTTTGGCGATTGTTGATTTATTGGTCTCCTTTGATAATATGCCACTTCCACCATGTGAAACACAGAGAGACACCAATGTTTCCATTTCGCCTTGGCTCCACTTTTCACCTTTGCTGCGAATACCATCAGACGACGCGGAAATTATTTTTTTCGAAATGGTTTTAGAATGGCGCTGCATATTTTTATCAACACTTTAGTCGTTGAAATAGAACTAAAATAAAATAAATAAAATTTAACACACATTGCAAGCAATATTTATTTAAATCATACTCACGAAAAATATACAAAACAATATTTTGTTTCAAGCAATGAAATTAATAAGCAGTCCTTTCGCACTCAAAATATAAACGCTGACTGCGAAAGCATGTGTTTTGATGCACAAAACTAGTTTTGACAACAAAACCAGCCATGCGTTTGAAAACTGAAACTAGTTTTATTTTCAAACGAGAATAATACCAACTTTTTTTTAAAACTAGCTTTGAATGATTTTCACATTTTTTCCACCAGAACTAGTTTTCACGAAAACTAGTTTTCAGGCTGGTTTTATCGAAAGTGAATAATACGGCCGTTAGGTGTTACTAATGCAGTTTGATATTCTGAAGTCAAACAGAATTTTTCTATCACTCACAGATATTCTGTTACCTGCGGCCTTAGATTTTACAACACATAAAATTTCGTTATATTGCATCATCTCATATCTCATACCATCAGGGATTTTCCGGTTTAGACCGGTTCTGCCTGCCTGTTTGATGTAAACTGCGTATTTTACGATCATTTTATTTTACAAAATTTAGCAGTAGACTAACGGTGTCCGTTACGTATTCTTTGTTTGGATATCACATGTTTTGACTTCACATTCTTTTACGTTTTTGAAATTACTGTGTTTAAGATTTTTAAGTACAATGCCTAGGCAGCGCGTAAATAGTGCCAATAGTTTTTGTTATGTGTGCGGAAAACTAACTTTTAAATCGCAAAAACGTAATTCTACTGCGCTTGTGTTAGAAGCTTACGAACTGTATTTTGGTATTAAAGTTGGAGATCAAGACAGAGCATAGGCCCCTCATATCTGCTGCAAAACTTGTGTAACATTGTTAACAGCTTGGTTAAAAGGTTCAAATCGTAAAATGCCCTTTGCAGTGCCAATTGTTTGGAGAGAATCTAAAGACCATGTTACAGGCTGCGAATACTCACGAATATTAAAGGTATTAAGCCGAAGTCTAAACATACGGTTAAGTACTGTAATTTACCATCAGCCTTAAGACCTGTCAAGCACAGTGAATAACTTCCTATTTCAAAAACACCAGAATCTTGTAGTCTCGATGAAGAACTAGAATCAGAGATAAAGAGATCCCCAACTCTCCTGTCACTGGAAATTTGAGAACCGCTCCCCTACTAAACTTTGACAGTTGACTGGCTTGGGTAGGTTTTGCCGATTTGCAATTGGAATGACTGGAACGACCAGATTGAAATTATACCAAAAATATAAGTGAACGGAGGAATTTGTTGCCGCCGTTCAAGATCGCTAATAAAAAGGTGCGCGGAGTCCCTACGCGCGGATGAAGTTATACTTCTTAGTGATATTCCAAGAAATGCATATCATTTTGTATGAAAGAAAACTAGAAAACTTAAATTCACATTTTATAAATTAAAATAAGAGCTTTCTCCTACTAATATATTGGGCAAATTGACAAGTGTCGATAATTGCTCCAAAATCAAATATATTATATATAACATCATTTCTAATGTGCCACAAGTCAAAATTAGAAATGAACTTCTTAACCTCACGCTGTCAGATAAAACGAAAATACTTCGTCATCGCGGGTCGATTTTCAAAAAATGTAAATGAAGACTAACTACAGAAATGATCCTGTAAAGTATAGCCTTAATTTTTCAACGGCCAACGCAGAGTATTTTAACCAAAATATATGCAAAGTAGTTGAGAATTCGCAGAAATGAAAGACAAACGAAAGAAAAAGAAGCATAACTTCAATAATGCACAAGCATACAAACATATATATGCGCAGCAGCAGCAAGGAAAGAGGTAACAATCGGCGATCCATTGTATATTTCTTTCATGCATAACCAAACCATAATTAGGACAACGCAATACAAGTGTCAATGGTGGTGTTGGTGGTAAGCGCTTGAAAAGTTACGACAAGCACGTAGGTTCGAATCCCAACAGAATTTATTTTTAATTGAATATGTCACCAACCAAAAATTGAAACATTGTTCTACAAAAACAACAACAGCATAAGCATGGCAACATTGTGTTGTTGGTAGAAAAGCAGAGCTGTGCCGAAAGAAACGAACAGACCATCGCCGATTGTCACCGCTTCGCTTGCTGCTCGAACAACTTCGCAGACAAAGTTGCGTAGATTCATATTGAGCAAGGTTGCGCAACCTGAATCTATCGCAACCTTTTCCGAACTCGTATAAGAGTATAACTTAAATGCGAAACTTAAATATATTTCATGAAATGTTTTGCATAGTAGAATTATATTTCAATTACAAATGATTAAAAACAATTATTAATTGAGAACTAACAGGCTTATTTCACCTGTACAGTATTGAAAGATCAAAAGTTAGTTGTTTTAATATACTTCTTCTTCTTCTTCTTAATTGGCGTAGAAACCGCTTAAGCGATTATAGCCGAGTTAACAACAGCGCGCCAGTCGTTTCTTCTTTTCGCTACGTGGCGCCAATTGGATATTCCAAGCGAAGCCAGGTCCTTCTCCACTTGGTCCTTCCAACGGAGTGGAGGTCTTCCTCTTCCTCTGCTTCCCCCGGCGGGTACTGCGTCGAATATTTTCAGATCTGGAGTGTTTTCGTCCATCCGGACAACATGACCTAGCCAGCGTAGCCGCTGTCTTTTAATTCGCTGAACTATGTCGATGTCGTCGTATATCTCGTACAGCTCATCGTTCCATCGAATGCGGTATTCGCAGTGGCTTTTCTCTCGAAAACTCGCAACGTCGACTCATCCGTTGTTGACATCGTCCAAGACTCTGCACCATACAGCAGGACGGGAATTATGAGTGACTTATAGAGTTTGGTTTTTGTTTGTCGAGAGAGGACTTTGCTTCTCAATTGCCTACTCAGTCCGAAGTAGCACCTGTTGGCAAGAGTTATTCTGCGTTGGATTTCTAGGCTGACATTGTTGGTGGTGTTTACGCTGGTTCCAAGATAGACGAAATTATCTACGACTTCAAAGTTATGACTGTCAACAGTGACGTGAGAGCCAAGTCGCGAATGCGACGACTGTTTGTTTGATGACAGGAGATATTTCGTCTTGCCCTCGTTCACTGCCAGACCCATTTTCTGTGCTTCCTTGTCCCGTCTGGAGAAAGTAGAACTAACGGCGCGGGTGTTGAGGCCGATGATATCAATATCATCGGCATACGCCAACAGCTGTACACTCTTATAGAAGATGGTACCTTCTCTATTTAGTTCTGCGGCTCGAACTATTTTCTCCAAAAGCAGGTTGAAAAAGTCGCACGATAGGGAATCGCCTTGTCTGAAACCTCGTTTGGTATCGAACGGCCGTATTAGTTTTGCGGGGATACCAAATTCAGACATCGCGGCATAAAGGCAGCTCCTTTTCGTGCTGTCGAAAGCAGCTTTGAAATCGACGAAGAGGTGGTGTGTGTCGATTTTCCTTTCACGGGTCTTTTCCAAGATTTGGCGCATGATGAATATCTGGTCGGTTGTTGATTTGCCAGGTCTAAAGCCACACTGATAAGGTCCAATCAGTTTGTTGACGGTGGGCTTTAATCTTTCACACAATACGCTCGATAGAACCTTATGTGCGATGTTGAGGAAGCTAATCCCACGGTAGTTGGCGCGGATTGTGGGGTCTCCTTTTTTATGGATTGGGCATAGCACACTTAAATTCCAATCGTTGGGCATGCTTTCGTCCGACCATATTTTACAAAGAAGCTGATGCATGCTCCTTATCAGTTCTTCGCCGCCGTGTTTGAATAGCTCGGCCGGCAATCCGTCGGCCCCTGCCGCTTTGTTGTTCTTCAGGCGGGTAATTGCTATTCGAACTTCTTCATGGTCTGGTAATGGAACGTCTGCTCCATCGTCATCGATTGGGAAATCGGGTTCTCCTTCTCCTGGTGTTGTGCGTTCACTGCCATTCAGCAGGCTGGAGAAGTGTTCCCTCCATAATTTAAGTATGCTCTGGGCATCAGTGACTAGATCACCTTTGGGGGTTCTACAAGAGTATGCTCCGGTCTTGAAACCTTCCGTAAGCCGCCGCATTTTTTCGTAGAATTTTCGAGCATTACCCCTGTCGGCCAGCTTATCAAGCTCTTCGTACTCACGCATTTCAGCCTCTTTCTTCTTCTGTCTACAAATGCGTCTCGCTTCTCTCTTCAACTCTCGGTATCTATCCCATCCCGCACGTGTAGTGGTCGATCGTAACGTTGCGAGGTAGGCAGCCTGTTTTCTCTCCGCTGCGACACGGCACTCCTCGTCGTACCAGCTGTTCTTTTGCACTTTCCGAAAACCAATGGTTTCGGTTGCAGTTGTACGTAAGGAGTTTGAAATGCCGTCCCACAGTTCCCTTATACCGAGTTGTTGACGAGTGCTCTCAGAGAGCAGGAGTGCAAGCCGAGTAGAAAATCGTTCGGCTGTCTGTTGTGATTGCAGCTTCTTGACGTCGAACCTTCCTTGTGTTTGGTGGCGCGCGTTTTTTGCTGCACAGAGGCGGGTGCGAATCTTAGCTGCAACAAGATAGTGGTCCGAGTCGATGTTAGGACCTCGGAGCGCACGCACATCTAAAACACTGGAGACGTGTCTTCCGTCTATCACAACATGATCGATCTGGTTGGTAGTTTTTCGATCCGGAGACAGCCAGGTAGCTTGATGAATCTTCTTATGCTGGAATCTAGTACTACAGATAGCCATATTTCGGGCCCCGGCGAAGTCAATCAGCCTCAACCCATTTGGGGATGTTTCGTCGTGGAGGCTGAATTTAGCGACCGTATTGCCAAATATACCTTCTTTGCCACCCTGGCGTTAAAGTCGCCAAGCACGATTTTGACATCGTGGCGGGGGCATCTCTCATAAGCAAGCGCTCATAGAAGGCATCTTTGGTCACATCGTCCTTCTCTTGCGGATTGTGGCTAGACGTTCATTCACCGCAGTGAATGATAGTACTCGGCGACGGAGTCTCTCTCCCACCACGAATCCTACACCAAACTTGCGCTCCTTTATATGGCCACTGTAGTAAATGTCACAAGGACCTACTCGTCTCTGTCCTTGTCCCGTCCATCGCATTTCTTGGACGGCGGTGATGTCAGCCTTTGTCTTTAAGAGGACATCAACCAGCTGGGCAGCGGCACCTTCCCAATTAAGGGACCGGACATTCCAGGTGCATGCCCTCAATTCGTAGTCCTTATTTCGTTTGCCATAGTCGTCATCAAAAGGGGGTCTCTCATCCGAGGCTGGTTGTAGCTCTTCACTGGGGGTGTTTTTTTTTACGTGGCGGGTCCCAAACCCAGCGCACAACCCTTGTAGGGAATGTTTCGCCTTCTCACTTTAGCTCGCCTTCGAACGGATGTTCTTAAGCTACCCAGAGGATACTTGGTCAAAGACCGGAAGTAGTGAGCTGCTTGAGCCATGTGTAAAAGAATCGTTTCTGGCCACTCCCAAGTGAATGGCGATCAGAGAACTTTCCTTACTTGCGTGAACTTCTACACATGACTCCATCCTCCTACCATAAAGTCATAAAAAAGGATTTAAGTAGTTTTGCAATATCTTAAAAGTCCAATATACAATAATTTGCGATCGTAATAAATGTTGGGTGTTTTAATTTAAATGCCCAAAAAATCTTATTTTGTTCGATTTGGCCATAATGGAAAATGTTATAAAAAACGCTTATTTTGAGGCGCTCTCACACTGGAATAAGTTGGGCATCCCATTATTTCTGACTAGAATTGATTAGCTCTTCAAGTGATGTTACAGAAACCGCAAAGGAAATGACAACCGATCCTTTATTTGATTTACCAGAATGTTCAATAGTGCCGCATCTAATTTCACAGGATGAACTTGATGACTTAGTTCGAGATCTACCTTGAATGACCTTTCAAAATCGCAGTCCAAAGTTTTAGCATCCCGACTCAACCTTCTCCAAATTGATGTAAATATTACTTTTTACAGAAAAAGTTAGAAAGAGCCCACAAAATGCTTTCTTCAAGAAGAAGATTTAGTATACTGTTCAGAAGCTAATTTTTTGTTTAACGCAATAGAACAGAAATATGATTCAAGTGTTTGGCGTATATTCATTGATTCCTCTAAACTTAGTTTAAAGGCGGTATTAGTTCATAACGGTAACAAATATCAATCTGTGCCCTTAGCTCATGCGCTTCATATGAAGGAATCATATGAGAATATGACAGTACTTTTATGGCACATCCTGTGTATCATGAGTATGGTTGGGCAATATATGGAGACCAAAAAGTAATAGCTCTTCTTCTTGGAAGGCAGCTAGGATATACGAAATATTATTGCTTCCTTTGCGAATGGGACAGTCGTGCGAGAGAGAGTCATTATGTACAGAAGCGGTGGTCAGTACGTCAGGCACGCACTCCCGGACAAAAAACGTTACCAGTGAACCTCTAGTTGATCCCAAAAAGGTATTACTTCCACCTTTGCATATTAAATAGGGTTTAATGAAGAATTTTGTTAAGGCAATGGACAGAAATGGAAGAGGGTTCTTTTATCTGAAACAAAAATTTCCAAGAGTCAGTGAAGCAAAAATTAAGGATGGCATGTTTGTGGGTCCTCAAATAAGAGAACTAATGAAAGATAAAACATTTGAGGAAATGCTCAATGAAACTGAAATACGACCCTCGAGTGCCTGGAGTGCCTTGGAGTGCGTTGTTTAAAACTATTTTTGGAAATGTGAAAGCTGACAATTACAAAGATCTTGTGACTGCACTATTTAATGCTTATAAAAAATGGGTTGCAGCATGTCCCTTGAAATTCGCTTTCTGAACTCCCATCTGGATTTTCTCCGGGAAATTTTAGGGACCGTAAGTGACGAACATGGTGAACGGTTCCACCAAGGCAAGTGGAGAGCCAGTTTGCTTGCCGATTACTGCTGGACATTGTTAAGGGATACTCCAAAAACAAAATACCGCCGAAAACTATCGACAGTAACATTTTCAGGCACTCTTTAGTAAATAAAATAATATATCTATCACTGTTTTTTATTAAAAAATCTTCATAGCTAAAAAACTATAGGTGAGAGAAGAAATCTATTTTCTGCATTTTTGGCAATTTTCACATAATAAGCACTTTGATCTGTTCATGTCACAAAAAGCAGTGTAATTTAGCAAAGTATCCGCAATGTCGTGCCGACAAATATGTCAATGCCATTTTTGTTGTGATATTAAATATATCTGACGAGTTCGTCCTAAAAAACAACAGCCTGTTTCAGGGGGTTTTCTGGTCTAGAAGCATGAATTTCAGGTAATTTTTAAAGTGTCGTAAAGAAAAGGCAATTAATATTTTTACCATACATTTTTTTATTAGTTATTTGTTAATTTTAGAAGAGTACAGAAAAAAATTAAAAACTAAAAGAAGTAAAAAATTTCAAAAATTATGAGCTGAACCTTTCAAAATGGTCTCTAAAAATTTCCACGTGACCATATCATGATTTCAGCCCTCCTAGTTATCTGAAACCAAAAAAAAAAAGATTATTAATATAGAATAATGTCGCATGGCCGGAACTACGGAAAAGTGGGAAGATTTTTTTTCGCAAAATGGCGACTGCCTGAAAAAAAAAGTTTTTTTCAATCACTTTTTCTGACTATTTCGAATTTTTCAAAAATAATAAAAATAAAAATTTGGGGATGGGGCTAGTTCCAACCATAGACAAGCCTATAAAGAAGACTCTATAAAAATTTAAAGTAAATCGGTCCAGTAGAACCTGAGAAATCGTGTGTATCGTTCCGAAAAAGTCAATTTTGAGAGAAACGCGTTTAAAGTTTCGCGTAAAGTCTTTTGTTCGATTAGTTCCGGCCGAACCAGTTTGGATGCCGGGTCAGAAAAATGCCAATATCTCCGAAAATAATTTGAGTTTTGAAAAATCCTCTTGTACACATATTCTTGAATAGTTATGCTTTGAAAATAAAAAAAAAAAAATTCGATTACTTTAAATTTCTAGACCAGAATACCCCCTTCAGGAGCAAAAATCAGTATAACTCATATACTAAGTATGTATGTTTGGATATGAAAATTTGTACTTTAAACGCGTTTTCTCAAAACAAACTTTTTTAAACTGGCGGACAATTTTTTTTTAACGTCCGCAAAATGCCTGGCTATCCTCCATCATATTTTTTAATAATTTGTTGACAATGTTACGTCAAAATGTATGTAAAAAAACAATGGGGAAAAATTAAAAAAAAAACTAGTTTTCTAGTAGGGATGGTAACCATTCACGTACCTTTTAAGAATAAATTTGGTTTTTGTGTTTCAGATGATCCAAATATGAGAAATCGTTTCCGCCAGTGAAAAAACGCGTCTCATGCACCCAGCCATTTCTCTGACAGATGTCATCAAGATTCAGGCCAGATTACCCTATTGATCCCTTAATAAATATTAAGCGATGTGAATTCTTGTATGGCGAAAACACCTGTTTTATCATCTGTCCCACGGCAGTGAGAACGGCAAGTTTAGTGAAGAGATTAATCTAATCACCAAAAATTTTTGGTGGACACATACCGTGCTATTATGTACTGTGATACAGCCTCAAGTCTCTAAATTTGAGGTTTTAAGTTAGAGACAATTTTTGAGACTTGAGACGATTTTGCTATTCTGTAAGTACAGTCACAAAATCTTTTACATTTCATTATTCAGAGATGTTTTTACTCTTGAATGAAAATAAATATGTCGTTAACAATTATTAAATTTTCTATAACATAGTAAAAAAATAATTATCAATAAAAATAAAAAATATGACTTCGCTTCATAATTTTTACGAAGTTTATGTAAAATTGATTTATTTTAAACTTTTTGGTGTTTGAGTTGCTTACAAAATATAAAAAAAAGAGAATCGATTAATACCTTTGATGATCTCTATTCAGTATATTCAAAAGCGGCCTTTACACGGTCACACAGGCGTGACAGCATGTGTGACATCACACCAAGTTGTATCGTGTAAAGGGAAAAAAACATGCTTGTCACGCATGTTCAAAGTTTTTAAACTTGTTTAAGTTTTCTGCTGGTGTGTCACACATGTGTGACCGTGTAAAGGGCTGCATGATGCACGAAGTGTATTTTTTCAGTCGGAAAAGAGACAGCGTGCAGGAATGGTGTCGCGCATGAACGAGCAATTTTGGAAAGAAAAAGAATGCAAAGAAAGTTTTTGTAATGCTTTGGGCAAGATATTTCTAGTTCTTTTAACAAATTTGTATGCGAGCGTGTTGGCCTTTTCTTACGCCAATCTTGCACCCAAATTCGTTTTTTCTTGCCACTTTTTGCAATTTCTTCCTCTTCCTCCATTTTTAAAATTTCTTCAATCAGAAGAGCTGCCATTAATGCGTGTGCCATGTTTACTCGTTGAAAGCTGAAAAAAATGAAGTTCACGCACATGCATGACCGTGTAAACGAAAACGTCAAACTTTTGCATCATGCCATGTTCGCGAGCATGTGTGATCGCGTAAAGGCCGCTAAAGTGGCAGACAAGAGTTATTTTTAGTTTTGTGACCTGCTAACTATCAGGTCTCAAATTTGAGGCAATATTTTAAGACTAACGCCAGAGACTGTTTAGTGAATAGTAACTTATCTCAAATTAAGATTAGAGACTGGTTACAGAATCCCGCTAATAGTATTATACATATATCGGATCGAATTTGTGGATGATTATTTCATGATAGCAAAAAAGTTCCTCACAAGAACTTTGGCAATAGTAAGGGCAATGTATATTGTTAACAATATACATTGCCTGTGGAGATGCAGAGTTAGCTTTAGGTTAGATATCGGGTAATAATTTGCTTCTATTGAGTCCAAGTACTTTTTATTGTAATATATGTCCTGGGGGTATTTTTGCTAAAAGAATAGGTTAACATGGAGACAGATATCGCCAATTGTTGTGAAGTATTGCAAAAAGAACTTCAAGAGGCAAGGGGTCGTTTGGATGTGCTTAACGATAATATTAGAAAAATTGTGGGTCGGCCCAGAGATTTGGGGTAAATTTATAAGAAAGCAATTGTGATGTTTTTTTTAATTTGTTCTAATATTTCGAAATTAGGAATGAAAAAATCATGGACAGTACCAAGGATGAAGGGTGTCAGAAATATGGAAGTGAAAGGAAGAACAGAAGAACTAGCGATTGCAAATCTGTATTTAACCGGTTATCAGTATCAAATGATGATTTGAGACCCAGGTTAAGTTCACGCGTTATAAAGGAATTGCCGACGAGACAAGAGGTGTTAAAAGCCCAAGGATCCGATTCAGAATCCAGAGCAAGAAATCGAAGAATGTTTGGATGTCTTTTAGGCACACTTCACAAGTTTTGCCAGGAGGAATCTCGTCTTAAATTAAAAGAGGACAAAAAGGCACAAGTAGAAAAAAAATTAGAACAACAACAATTACTAGAACGAGAGGCAATAAGGAAGGAACGAGATTTTCTTTTAATCAAGCGACAAAAAAAACAAGCAAAAATTACAACTTTGGAATTAAAAATAAATCGTTTGAAAGATTTTACTGCTTATGAAAAAACATTAAATAATTTTAAAAGCTGTATTAAAACAAAGACGGAGCCGTCTATTTATTATAGGCCATACAAATATTGCAAAAAAACTGAGCTACTTTTAAACAGTAGTCGGGAATTATTGCAGACGGAAATAAGAAAAAGGAAAATATTGCTTGACAATGAACTGAAAGAGTTTGATCTCCTAAATGGAAGTGATGAAAGGATTGTCAAAGGAACAGCATTAACTCAAAATATAACAAAGTTGAATAAGCCATTAGGAATTCAAGGTAAGCTTTTTGGCCCCATGCATCTAGGGGCGAATCTATTTCTAACGAAACTGTTGGAAATAGTTTTGGCCGTTAATATTTCTTACCAACTTTGTTTTTGCAGGTGAAATGGAGTTCAAAGAAAATGAATCCCGAAACTCGAATGCACCAACATTAATTAGCAGTATAATTGTTGTTAAAAACAATAAATAGCTGTTTACATTTTTGATAATAAATGAATATCGACAAAGGCACGATTCCGATTACTTGGCGGAGGGGTAAAAAAACCGAATTTCCGGTGGGGTATGTACGGATAGGGGAGCTTCTCGAGAGGAGGAATATCCAAAAATAATGTAAAAACTACTAATATATTAAAAGTTCAAAAATTTGCACTAAGAAAACATGTTTATTCTCTATGTTTCGCAAAATTTGTTCACATTTTTTGCTTTGTATATTTAAAAACACACTCTAAGCTTTGAAATAAGCTTACATTTCACTTTTATTTTTCTATATTTTACGTAAATTTATTAATTTAAAAATCACTTAGCACATTCATCGTTGAAAAGGTTAGATTGTTTACAATTATGAGGAAAGCGAGCCTTGCCACATCTTAAACAGTAAATATGTAGGATTTTTAATAATTTTTCTTTGTTTGTTTTATCGCGTGATTCTGTTTTTCTTTATTAACTATAAAACAAATACTTTCTACATATGTATATGTGTAATACGTAATTTATGTGACTGAAATACTTTCGCGAAGTACTCCTTTTTGCGTTGGCGGCCTTCGGCCGCGCTTTAAAAAAATAACCCTGGTCGAGCGAATACCCGGGGTGACTGAAGTACTTTCGCGTAGTACTCCTTTCTGCGTTGGCGGCCTTCGGCCGCGCTCTAAAAAAATAACCCTGGCCGAGCGAATACCTGGGGTGACTGAAGTACTTTCGCGTAGTACTCCTTTCTGCGTTAAAAATAAAAAAAAATATATTGGCTTTTTGTTATTAAGTGGTGAAAGTGGTTATATTCTTTGGTTATTATGCACTCATATTCAAACAAAATTTAAGTTTTCGTTATAAAATTGATACATTTTGATTATTATTTCTGTCAGCGATTTCCATTTATTTTTTATGATACATTGGATTGTATATTAGATGACGATATATATATTATTATTTTTAAAATATGAGTTTTGGATATAAAGTGGTTATATTTTACGGTTATCATGCACTCATATTGAAACAAAATTTGAGTTTTCGTACTGTACTGTAACCTTACACTTTATTACGTAACATTATTATATAATATTAGGCTATGTTCGTAAATGCATAATGACGCGCATCATGACGATTGCATAACAAACAGAACGTTCATAAATGCCAATATTGCAGCACTGCAATAATCAAGCGTTCAAAAACACAACACTTCTATCAGTTGTCACTCATAATTTCTATCAAAAAATTGTTTACTGCATTTAACTACGATGTCTGACGAAAAGTGTGCAAAACTGTTTTATTTTAATTTTTGTATTGAAATTTAGTTAAATTATGTTAATAATAATTGTATAAATTATTATTTTTAAATTTTTAGTGAAAATCTCAGTAATGCGGAGACACAGTTATTGCTAAGAGTGCGGTTGAATATGGAGGACGAGTTTAAATCGGGTAGAAGGAAA
This sequence comes from Bactrocera neohumeralis, assembly GCF_024586455.1. Taxonomy (NCBI): domain Eukaryota; kingdom Metazoa; phylum Arthropoda; class Insecta; order Diptera; family Tephritidae; genus Bactrocera; species Bactrocera neohumeralis. Next base: position 23,151,798 of record NW_026089622.1, read on the forward strand.
AAAAATGTATTGTGGAAGAAAGTTGTGACCGAAGTTAAAAATGTAAATGAAAAAAATGAAAATTAAAATGAAGTTCATCAGAAAAAGTAATAAAAAAAATTATTCAAATAAAGGAAGGGGAGGTAAAGTAAATTTTTTATGATGAAAACAGAGTAGTAAAATAGTTTCTTCTATCGATTTCATTGTTGGTTTCCATATCGGCATGTGTTATTGTATCGTTAATATGTTCAAAATAACCTCTCTTATTTATGATAAAATTGTGTAAGATAGCGCAAGCGAGTATTGCATTAAATGTGGCTTTAATGCTCGAATCTTCAATATAATTTAAAATTTTAAACTGTTTCTTAAAAATCCCGAAAGTTTGTTCTATAAATACTTTGTCTTTTAAAAGACAAACATTTGTACCTACAAATTTTTCTTTTTGACTTCAATACCCTTCTTTTTCTTAAATTTAAAGAAAATCTACCATTTCTTTGCTCACAAATTTCGTCTAGTGTTAGATTCAGCAAAATTTCCATTTTAGTATTATACGCGTTCAAAAATGCAAACAAATGTATCTGCAAATTGTCAAAAATTGTATAAGAAGTATCACACGTCAAACTTGCAGTGTTGCTACTGTTGCTTATGTTGCAAGTCATGATGCATTTACGAACATAGCCTTACTTATACGTATGTATATATAATATTATTATATAATATTACTAATACATGTATATAATATTACTTATTTGCTTAATAAATTTAAAAAAGAAAATATCCATATGCATGAATAGAGGAATTTTTGCGAAAAAGAGGAATTTCAGCGAATTGCCTTGTCATCACATGGCAGCGCTCCATTTCTTCGTAATTTTTGGTAAACAAATGAGGTTCAAACGAGTGTAAAATGTAATTTTTAAAATAAAGATTTTTGAAATAAAAAACCTGCCAAAGGTGTAAAATGTCGATTTATTTAAAAGATTATAGTGTAATTTAATTAATTTAAAGAGAAAAATGTGAATAAAGTGGGTTTAACGTGGTGAAATAGCTTCTTGAAATGTTCGAATTTTGCGAATTTTTGAACTTTAAGGTCGAATATCTCGTAAACTTAGCGTTTGCGGTACCTATAAGCTTATATATTTTTTAATCGCGGCGCCAAAGAAATCGGAATTATGCCGTTATTTTATTTTCCTACTATATAGGGCAGCCGTTCATAACAATCAGATTATTAGAACTAATTTTTCGGTGCTCGCACCTGATAACCTAACACCTACCAAATCTACTAGCCATCACTTCGCGTGTATTGCTCTCATAACTCTTCATTCGGCAATTTTCACAGTTTGGGGCTATTGATATCGTTTGATACTGGCAAGCTTTTCCATTGTTGTCTGCAATTTGAGCCTCGCACTTTTGATGTTGTTTGCGTTGCAATTACAGACATAACTGCATTTGTTGTTGTGAGCTATTGTGATATGTTAACTATTCCTCTGCTAGAAGAGGAGGTGGGTACGGATTAATTAATCGGATTTCCACAAATCTGATACCCTTTTCCCTTTGGTCCGACCTCGTCGTAACAGCACGTCTCTTAGGCCTCCCGTTAAATGACGTCGACGACAACCTAGATAATCCTTATCCTAACGGGGATAAGATATCCGGTAAAACAACAACGCCCACGGATTCGTTAAGAGCGTTGTTTAAGATTGCAATACTAACGTTGCGTTTTCAGCGCCTTTTGACTATGTGGACTAAAATGACAACAACAAAAAAGGTACTTGTTTACAACTATCAGACCTTTGTCAGTTTCCTCTATAGGTTCGATGTGATCTGCTATAACGGTTTGACAGTATGTGGGGTTTTGGCTTAGTAGATATTTCACAAAATGTGTGGATGGCTCAAGCAGCTCACGACTTCAGGTCTTAGACCAAGTATCCCCTGGGTAGTTAAAAAATATCCGTGTGAAGGCGAGCTAAAGTAAGAAAGCGAAACAGCCCTCCCGAGGGCACAATTCCGATTTCTTTGGCGCCGCAATCGTACCGTTGGAAAGAGGAAGTCCCCCTGATTAAAAAATATACGAACATAAAACGCTTTGTTTACGAGATATTCGATCTCGAAGTTCAAAAATTCCCAAAATTCGAACATTTCAACAAGCTATTTTAACGCATTAAACACACTTTACTCACATTTTTCACTTCAAATTAATTAAATTAAACTATAAACTTTTAAATAAATCCACATTTTACACTTTTAACCGATTTTTTACCGAAGAAATCTTTATTTTAAAATTACATTTTACACTCGTAGTGAACATCCTGAGTTGCCGAAGGCCGCCAACGCAGAAAGGAGTACTACGCGAAAGTACTTCAGTCACATAAATCACATATTACACATATACAGGGATGGGCACCATCACAATCAAACAAGCATCACAAAATGAGATTGTGTTAGTGCGCTTACTGTGGGACCAAGCGTACCAGCAACCAAAAATAATCAGTCTGCTTGCAGATGTCGAACGAGCAGGTCTATGTCGCACGAAGCCGCCTTGCTACGAATACGTATGTAAGTTAGCACCCCATACATTCAAAAAGTATCATATGATGCACTAATATCATATGATACAAAGTAATATAATATGACACCACTAAATCGCTGAGAGTGCGACACGTGTAGTGGCAACCTGTGGGAAGCGCAGCGTCAGCAGCTCCATACCCTTTGCAGCGGCAAGCATAAGTCAGTCTAGGGTTAAGTATAATTAATTGTAAGTTTTAGTTCTTAAGTGGAATTCAATAAAGGAGCATAGCTCCCAGAAAACATTTTTTTTAATAAAAAATAACAAAACGTTTTTTAACTGGCGCCCGAGCAGGGACCAGCGCGCGTAATAGTAACAGCCTGAAAACAAAAAGTAAGGCTTCGCGAGTGGCGAACGGTAGTGATTGTGAATAAAAAAGAAAAAATTTTTAAAAAAACATTTTCAGCTTAGTTCTGAAGAATAAAAAGCCTGAAAATAAAGTAAGGCTCCGTGAGATAAAAAACAAAAAAAAAAGTGTGTAACAACGGAAAATACAATAAATACTGTGCTAACGAGCGGCTAAAACGCGCAACGTGGGATTTTTAAACGCCGAGGGACCTCAGTACTGTTAAAGAAAAGGGACAACCCCGGAGCGCATCACAACATCCTATGGAAAGCTGGAAACACCTAATAATACTACTACCGCTATGCCTGGCGGAAGTACAGATCCTCGACTACTCAAACTCCCAATTAATAACAATAGAAAAGGGAACAGCTAGACTGCAAACAGGAACATTTAGGATAATACATGAAATTGACATAGAAAAATATACGGACACACTTGACCACATAGAAGCGACTATCAAAACTGAAACTATCCGCAAAAACCCTAATTATCCCTTCATATGCCACTTGATAACACAGATAAGAGCCCAACTTAACAATCTCAGAGTAGAACAAAAAATAAAAAGATCGTTAAATTTCCTGGGTAGCGCATGGAAATGGATCGCAGGAAGTCCTGACCATGAAGACTACGAAATAATTTCAAATAAAATAAATAATGTCTTACAAAATAACAATAATCAGGTATTAATTAACAAACTTACAATTGGCAAAATTAGCGAGATAACCAATATTACAAATAATATAATTAAAACCATGCAAAATGAAAAAAGTTTAGAAATTGAAGCATTTTTACAGCTAAAATATAAATTAGAAATAATTAAAGAAGAAATTTTAAATATTGCATACGCAATACATTGGGCAAAAGCCAACATAATAAACTCTTTTATTTTATCAAATGAAGAAATAAATATTGTGAAAGAAGTAATAGACAATGACAATATTCCATATGTAAATTTAGACGAAGCACTCGAATTTTCCGAAATAAAAATTGCAACTAATGGCAAAATTATAATTTATATTGTTAGCCTCCCAACCGTAGATAACCAAAATTGTAAAACATTAGATATTAGGGCAGTAAAAAATAACGGGAGGATCAATAAGATAAATTTTAATACAATTTTAAACTGCGAAAAGGGAATTTATGGAATAGAAAATTATTGTAAGAAATACAATTCCCTACAAATATGCTTAAGTAATAATGTAGTAGATTTAAGTAATGATACTTGTATAATTAATCTTTTAAAAAGTCGTTTGCCAAACTGCACGGAGGTCAACAATCAGCATATCCCAACTATAGAGGAAATGGGACCTGGAATTTTACTTTTAAATAAATACAACGGAGAAATTTTAATAAACAACGAATCTACATTTCTAAACGGGACTTTCATCATTTTGTATACCAACGTAACCATTGCTATCAACCGGAAAAAGTTCTATAGCGAAGAAAGAACAGCAAGTAAACCACTACCAGCCATCCTACAACCGCCATCCGCACCACTCAAGATAGAAGAATTCCTCTCGCTGGAAATGCTGAAACAACTTAACTTCAACAATACAAAGGAAGTAAGTCTGTTAGAAGCAGCAAACAGAGTTAAATTCGGAACCAGCATCACTCTAATCGTAATTTTAATAATCATCGCCTTAATTTTCGGGAAGAATCTTCTGATGAAACAAAAGGAAGAGGAACCCAATAAACTGTCACAAACCGCAATAGAAGGACTCAACCAAATTTTTAATACACCTAAAGGTTCAAACGAGGACGTTTGAATTTCATGGGGGGACTAGTTAGCACCCCATACATTCAAAAAGTATCATATGATGCACTAATATCATATGATACAAAGTAATATAATATGACACCACTAAATCGCTGAGAGTGCGACACGTGTAGTGGCAACCTGTGGGAAGCGCTGCGTCAGCAAAGTGCCAACCTGTGGGAAGCGCAGCGTCAGCAAACTCCGTACCCGTTGCAGCGGCAAACATAGGTCTAGAGTTAAGTATAATTAATTGTTAATTTTAGTTCTTAAGTGGAATTCAATAAAGGAGCATAGCTCCCAGAAAACATTTTTTTTAATAAAAATAACAAAACGTTTTTTAACTTGTATATACATATGCACATTTTTAAGAATATGTGCATAAACCATTGAATATAAAATATAATTATTTTTCATTTCAAGCAAGAATAAAATTTAAGTTATTAGTTAATTATAAATTAGTAATCTAATTCATTTAAAAACTTAAAAATAAATTAAATTTGTATATGAAAAGAAAATATAAATCTATATTTGAATTCATCGAATATTTTAAATATATAACGAAACTTCAATAAAGTTAAAGCTATTAGAAAATGAAAGCTATTATAATATGAAAGTTTATGAATACACATTTCAAGAGGTCAGTTAATTTCAAACAATTATCCGAGTGTCAAAAAAAAAGAGTTCATTCTGTAATAAATTTAAGAAGGTCGTCATAATTTATATCAAAATTTGCTACCTTTATTCTAAGCAGGTCTTCTAAATGTTTGTCTGAAAGCCTTGTTCTATAGGAATTCTTTATGTATACCATAGCAGAAAACGCAGATTCGCAAATATATGTGGTTCCAAACATTGAGTACAACTTATAAATTTCGTTTTTTAAAATAGGATATTTATTTTCATCAATATTTTTCCAAAATTGAATACCACGGTCTAAAGGAAGGTTGATATCATTCTGAAGTTGACTGAGCTCTTTGTGTAAATGTTCCTCTTGCTCTTGGATGTCACAGAGCAAAGGATTCTCATATAACCTTATTACACGTTTAACTTTGATGAAGTCTTTGAATCTGCCATCTAGGTTAGTTTTAAGATCCTCAAAGGACTTAAAATATTGTCGTAACTCTTGTTGCATATTAAAACGGTCACATATTTCTTTAGTATATTTAAAATTATCCAATACTCCAGCTCGAAATTGTTCTTCGAGAATTTCCAAACGTCTTCTAAAAGCATCCATAGCAATTGTAAAATCAAAAATAAATTTGTATTTACCTTGCATATTCAAATTTAATTGCGAAAAAAAAATTGGTGATATCACACAAAAGGGCAAAACTTAACAAAAAACTTGGATTATTTAAATTATTAATTAATTCTTTTGTATCCACGGAAGTATCTTCCGCAAAAAACAAAAGAACGTCTGTCTTCAGGTTAAATAGGCGCTCTAGACATTTAGCCCTACTAAGCCACCTCACTTCGGTGTGAAGCAGAACATCGTGGAATTCTGCTTCGGTTTCTTCCAGAAACTGACGAAACTTTCGGTGGGTGAGAGCATTATGTCCACCGCGAATTTTTTTAATGATTTTTACTGTAGTTTCCATTACATTCCCCACCTTAAAACTTTTTGCAAATAGTTGCTGTTGGTGCAAAATGCAATGGAAAGTAAAAATATTAATATTATTACGAATAAGCTGTCCAATCAAACCATCTTTTTTGCCTATCATAGTAGGTGCTCCATCTGTGCAAATGGATGATAATTTTTCTTTTTCAGAAAATGAGAACAAATTATTTTGTAGAACCTTATATATATTTTTCCCGGTTGCATTTTTGTGCAATCCTCGCAAACAAAGCATGTCTTCTGAGACATTAAAGTTTTCATCAACGGTCCTTATGCAAATTAAAAGTTGACTAATATCTTGGATATCAGTGCTTTCATCTAAGGCAATCGAGTAATATTTGGAGGACAAAATTTTTTTCTTTAAATTTAAATACATATAATTTGAAATATCTCCAATGCGTCGGGTAACTGTTCGAAGGGACAAAGGAATATCATTGATATTTCTTGCTAATTCGATTCCAGTTTCCCCAAAACAATGAAGCACCGCTATTGCCATTTCTTTAAAAAAAGTCCCATCCTCTAAGGGTCTTCCTTTCTTTGCTAATGCGTAGCTTACAATACACGATGCTTTTAAAAATGCCGAATTTAAATCATAACTTGGTTCATTAACGTTTGCGTTAATTAAAAATACGTGTTTTAATTCAAAGAATTTTATTAATTTTTCTTCGTTATTTAAATTATTTATTTCTTTGTGAAAGATTATAAAATGTCTTTTTAAATTTTGTTTAAATACAAAATTTAAAACTTTTTGACATAACAAGCACTGCGGCTTCCCAGAATTATTCAAAAGAAAAAAAAATTCAAATTCCCACTCTGTCTGAAACGTTTTTTGGTCTTCCATGTTTATACTCGCATATGTGTTCATTTATATACGGCATACAACTCGTGCGCATCAACCTGCTCATTTCAACTTCTGATTGCAGACTGATTTTAACATCGCTTTGTTCCATCGTAAGTGCTCTTCGCTTGTGCGTGTTAGTGACAATCGGTGTGTGTACGTATACGATAGCTTACGCTCGTTTAGCACCTGCTAAGACTTTGCCCATGCCTGCTTATGAATTATAAAAACCACTAGTAATGTTTTTAATTACTTTTGATTGTTAATTTCTTTGTAAATCTTTAAATAAAATACACCTTTTTCTGCATTGAGTTCAATAATGCGAAAAACCAAAATGACTGCCTAATTTCAACTGTCAAATTACCGAGAAAGCACGAACAAAAGGGAATAAATTAAACCCAGTTAGCAATAAATGTATGAAGTGAACGCGAAAAGGTGTTCAATGCTAAAATACTGTGGATGGCGTAGCCGGTGTTGGACCGGCCAGGGTTATTCTTTTAAAGCGCGGCCGAAGGCCGCCAACGCAAAAAGGAGTTCTATGCGAAAAAAATTCTGAAACACCTGGTTGTTGGACCGGCCAGGGTTATTTTTTTTGAAGCGCGGCCGAAGGCCGCCAACGCGAAAAGGTGTTCTATGCGAAAAAATCTGATACACCCGGGTGTTGGACCGACTAGGGTTATTTTTTTTGAAGCGCGGCCGAAGGCCGCCAACGCAAAAAGGTGTTCTATGCGAAAAAAAATCTGATACACCCGGGTGTTGGACCGACCAGGGTTATTTTTTTTGAAGCGCGGCCGACGGCCGCCAACGCGAAAAGGTGTTCTATGCGAAAAAATCTGATACACCCGGGTGTTGGACCGACTAGGGTTATTTTTTTTGAAGCGCGGCCGAAGGCCGCCAACGCAAAAAGGTGTTCTATGCGAAAAAAATCTGATACACCCGGGTGTTGGACCGACCAGGGTTATTTTTTTTGAAGCGCGGCCGACGGCCGCCAACGCAAAAAGGAGTTCTATGCGAAAAAAATCTGATACACCCCGGTGTGGGACCGACCAGGGTTATTTTTTTTGAAGCGCGGCCGAAGGCCGCTCACGCAAAAAGGAGTTCTATGCGAAAAAAATCTGATACATCCCGGTGTTGGACCGACCAGGGCTATTTTTTTTGAAGCGCGGCCGAAGGCCGCCAACGCGAAAAGGTGTTCTATGCGAAAAAATCTGATACACCCGGGTGTCGGACCGACTAGGGTTATTTTTTTTTAAGCGCGGCCGAAGGCCGCCAACGCGAAAAGGTGTTCTATGCGAAAAAATCTGATACACCCGGGTGTTGGACCGACTAGGGTTATTTTTTGTAGCATTAATAGATAATTTGTACCATTAATAGATGCAATTAAATATGTATATACATACATTGCACTGAAACATTTTGGGTTTCTTTATTTTGAATTATTGTCCATACAAAAATGTTGGCTGGGTTGCATTGGTTTCAGTTTGTATGGAAAAATGAGCAAAAACACCGATTTTTGGTCATTTTCAAAGGGCTCCCTACAGGTCTATAGTGGCTCTAGGGGGTCGAGGGGGGTTTATTAAAAAGTCCTCTTCCGATAAGGGGGCGTGTTTTTCTCCATAAACGATACTAAACCGGCGCGATACTAAACATTTCCCTTTTTTTATAGTTAATATAGGAAAAAGAATCACGCGAAAAAACAAACAATTGTTAAAAATCCTACATATTTGCTGTTTAAGATGTGGCTAGGCTCGTTTTCCTCAAAATTGTAAACAATCTAACCTTTTCAACGATGTATGTGCTAAGTGATTTTTAAATTAATAAATTTAGGTGACATATAGTAAAATAAAAGTGAAATGTGAACTTATTTCAAGGTTTAGAGTGTATATTTAAATATACAGAGTGAAAAACGTGAACAAATTTAGTGAAACGGAGGAACCTCTAATTAATTTCCCAAGGGCCTTATCTATTTTAATATAAATAACTTTCTGTCTATAACAATAAATATGTAACTTACGGTGTTCGTACATTTTATTTTCTTCTAGGTTTGAATAAAAAGACATATGCGTATTTGCGTTAAAATAATTCGGACAAAATTTTATTTTTGAATATACATATAATATATGTATGTATGCATTTAATGCATGTGCGAATAGAAAAATATTTATGTTTGAATAATACGCTGTAATGCTGCAGCAGCTCCTGAGTTGTTCTTTCACATTTTAAACCGTAAAAATAAAGGAAATTATTATATATGCACCAAATTTAATAGATTTGCAAAGTTACTCACTTTTCTTGGTTGTCCATTTCCTAATTTTGTGTTCTTTGTTTTTGTGAAACAACTGGTTCACAGCAAAGTGCTTTTCACTTCTTTTGGTGAGTTTTTTGTGTTTTTTCTTGTGAGGTTTGAGCAAGAATAACCTCACAAAATAAAACTCACAACAAACCTCACATATTTTGCCTCACAAATCAGTTATGAGATTATCTCAGAATTACGCTGCTAGTACCTTTGAAAAAGTTCATAATTCGTTAAAGGTTCCTTGATATCAATTATTTACCTAGACGGAATTGATGAACTATTGAAAATTTTGAAAACTTATCTATGCAAGTTAGACATTTTTTCCGTCTGTGTTGGGTTTTCCCAATTCAGGATTTGGAGGGTGTCACTATCTTTCCCTTCTTGGCAAATTTTACAGTTAAGTTTAATTTCATTTGACATTTTTCGCATGTTTGGAAAATAGTGATTTAATAATATTTGCACAACGTTTTCTCTGAGATGCCGGTGTGCTCTATTATGCCCCGTATGAAGAATTTCTTTCTGATCATTCCTCGTTAAAGGTGTCAGAGGCCAATGACTTTCTAAGCACGAATTTTACTGATGGAAAAGTTCTTTTAATTTTCTTTTGAACTTTTTCATTTGTAACATTTAAGTTGAGTAATTAACTGTTGGATTGATAAAAAATTTCTTCTATATTTTGAAAAGTAATATGGCGTCTAATTCGTGATTGAAATCGATTTTTTGTAGTTTTTCAATTTGTATTTGTATAATTTATAACAGTGGAAATTTCTTCTGTGGATTTATTTCTCTGTGAACAGTTTCGTCGCCTGAGTTGGGTATACCCTTGTGTTCTAAACTATTTATGTGTTGTCTTGACAACAGTCCCGCGACAACGTTTTCCTTTGCCAGGTTTGTAATGAAATTTGGAGGAGAACTCTTCTACAAAGGTCTTCTTTTCAATTTTGCAATAGGGTTTTTATCTGATATCGAATACATGAGCGTTTAGTGAGCAGTAAATATGGTAATATTAGTTGTTCCATTTTGTTAATTTCTTAATTTTTGAGGGACCCAAACAATTGCGAGGAGCTCTCGCTCATTTGCTGCATACCCTGCAGGACGGAGGTAACAGATTGCACAAACACATTGAAACATTTTCAGCTGTTCACTAACACTGTTACATTTTCTGGAATTTTCAATTGAATGGGAAAAAACTCACCAAAAGAAGTGAAATAGAGAAAAACTATCGACATTCTAAACATATTGTAATATTAACTTGCTAGAATAGGAGAGACGAATGCCCAATTTTTCAAGAAGAAGAAAACGAAAAGCGCATTTTATTTTGGTTTTTAAAGAGGAAAGTTCGTTATTTCATTATTTGATATTTTATAATTAATTTCTTATATACATTTATACTATACTTATATGTTATTAACTTCTTTTATATAGAGTAAACGAAAAAGATTAACAACGAGAAAAAGGTAAGCATTGTGAATTGAACGTCGTGTGTGTAATTAAAATTTTAAATATTACAGAAATCATTTGGAGCGTTTGGATGCGTATAACAAAGACGCACCATTCAATTAGCCGCATCACCGGTGACTTGGAGGACGAGCATTACGTGGAGCTCGCAATTAGTTTAAGTAAATATTTGATTATTGTGATGTTATTATTAAATAAAGCGAAATAATAAAAAAAACTGAATTTTATTTAAAAGAATTGAATTTGCTAGAAGTAAAAAAATGGGTAACAGATAATCTTGTTACTGCTTGTTCTTGCTAACATGCTTATATATATTATATAAATAATAACACTAACAGATATTCGGGTAACAAATACTTTTTGTTATCCATAACACATAGGTAAGCAATGCGCTAACAAAACAATTTGTTACCCGTAACATACTGTGAAGAGATTTGCTAACAAATGTATGTATTCTGTTAGAACAAGGAAGCATGCGATATTTGTCAAATAGCTATGTGTTACTTTTTTCCCACTCTCTGAACAAAAGTAACAAATATTGTAACGAATGCAAAAGTGAACAATAACAAGCCGTTTACACGTTTGCTAACAGCTACCCGTCTTGCAGGGTAGCTTTCTTCAGTTTGCATTAATTCGTGATATCATAGTGATGGGTCTGCTACCTTGTAAGTTTGCGATTACATGAAGCAACTTTAGTTGCTAATTCTCGGGCGATTCTCTTTTGCTGTCGCCCATTACCTTCACACGAGCAACTTGTGTTGCGCAACTCTGCTCGAGTTTTTTTCTCATTCCCTTTCACTTTACTTTAACCCATTGTCTACTCTTTACTTTAACCCATTGTCGTTTCTTTTTCCTTATAAGTATTTGGGCCACTCTATCACATATATTAATTAGCTCTGTCAATTAAGAAATACATTTTATTTATTAAAACCAACATATATCACCCTTTTCACTATCGTCTGAATCAATTTGTATGGCTTCCTCCATACATTTCACAATATCTTTAATTAATTCGATTTTTTCCTCATACTCCATTTTCTAAAATATTTATATTATATTATGTATATTTGTATACATATTTGCAAATTAATTACCAAAAGATGAAATTAAATTTTTTAAATATATTCAAAATATTAATTTCAAAAAAAGATACGCAAATGCAACTATGTACTACGAAAGAAAGAACACGAATGCCGAAAAACGTCGCAGCGAACTGCTACGAATAAGAACACAAAGCGAGTTGCTGAACACTGGAAACTCGGCGCGATTCTCCTCTCCTCGTCGCCCCCTCGCCAATAAACCAAGAGTTGCCGCAACAAAAGTTGCTTCGTGTGATAAGGCTCTAAAAGTACTGCACCCAAGGCGTGAGAAGACGCATCCGTGGTTAATTCAAAAGATTTTCGTAGTCAGTAAAAAGAAGAAGTATATTTTCTGAAGATTACAGCACTGTTTTCACCATTATTAATACGTAGCCTTTTATAAAGCGCCTGTAGTAGCCAGACAAACCTGAAAGAGAACGCAATGTTTTAGGAAATTCATAGCCGACTAAGTCTTTTCCCTATTTCTGTAGGTTCTAATCCCCTCTTTAAGATATCAAATCCTAGGAATTCAACGTCTGATTTAAAAAAATGGGTTTTTTCTAAAGAAGCTCTCAAGTTGGCTGATTATAATTTTTCCAATATTCGGCTGACGTTTTGCAAGAGTGACAAACGTCACGGCTCTTTCCATTTTCCTCCCTCAGCACGTCTTTTATTGCTGGTTGAAAAATGGCAGGGCTGTTTTTCAACTCAAATGGCAACCTGCAAAACTCGTATTTTCCGTTTTCCACAAAAAATTCAGTGTTTTACAATTTTTATCGGCAAGTGTAATCTGATGAAACCCAGATTTCAAGTCTATTGGCGTAAAAATTGATGATTTGTCGTATTTCTAGCTAATAATTTTTTTGTTTAGTGCTTGAAATCAATGACCTCAGTATATACAGTAATAAACCTTTTCTTTGTTTACATACATATACTCTTCTTCTTCTTAATTGGCGTAGACACCGCTTACGCGATTATAGCCGAGTTAACAACAGCGCGCCAGTCGTTTCTTCTTTTCGCTACGTGGCGCCAATTGGATATTCCAAGCGAAGCCAGGTCCTTCTCCACTTGGTCCTTCCAACGGAGTGGAGGTCTTCCTCTTCCTCTGCTTCCCCCGGCGGGTACTGCGTCGAATACTTTCTGAGCTGGAGTGTTTTCATCCATCCGGACAACATGACCTAGCCAGCGTAGCCGCTGTCTTTTAATTCGCTGAACTATGTCAATGTCGTCGTATATCTCGTACAGCTCATCGTTCCATCGGATGCGATATTCGCCGTGGCCAATGCGCAAAGGACCATAAATCTTTCGCAGAATTTTTCTCTCAAAAACTCGTAACGTCGACTCATCGGTTGCTGTCATCGCCCAAGCTTCTGCACCATATAGCAGGACGGGAATTATGAGCGACTTATAGAGTTTAGCTTTTGTTCGTCGAGAGAGGACTTTACTTTTCAATTGCCTACTCAGTCCGAAGTAGCACCTGTTGGCAAGAGCAATCCTGCGTTGGATTTCCAGGCTGACATTATCAGTGGTGTTAATGCTGGTTCCTAAACAGACGAAATTATCTACAACTTCAAAGTTATGACTGTCAACAGTGACGTGAGAGCCAAGTCGCGAGTGCGACGACTGTTTGTTTGATGACAGGAGATATTTCGTTTTGCCCTCGTTCACTACCAGACCCATTTTCTGTGCTTCCTTGTCCAGCCTAGAGAAAGCAGAACTAACGGCGCGGGTGTTGAGGCCGATGATATCAATATCGTCGGCATACGCCAGCAGCTGTACACTCTTATAGAAGATGGTACCTTCTCTGTTTAGTTCTGCAGCTCGAACTATTTTCTCCAGGAGCAGGTTGAAGAAGTCGCACGATAGGGAGTCGCCTTGTCTGAAACCTCGTTTGGTATCGAACGGCTCGGAGAGGTCCTTCCCGATCCTGACGGAGCTTTTCGTGTTGTTCAACGTCAGTTTACACAGCCGTATTAGTTTTGCGGGGATACCAAATTCAGACATCGCGGCATAAAGGCAGCTCCTTTTCGTGCTGTCGAAAGCAGCTTTGAAATCGACGAAGAGGTGGTGTGTGTCGATTCTCCTTTCACGGGTCTTTTCCAAGATTTGGCGCATGGTGAATATCTGGTCGGTTGTTGATTTTCCAGGTCTGAAGCCACACTGATAAGGTCCAATCAGTTTGTTGACAGTGGGCTTTAATCTTTCACACAATACGCTCGATAGAACCTTATATGCGATGTTGAGGAGGCTAATCCCACGGTAGTTGGCGCAGATTGTGGGGTCTCCTTTTTTATGGATTGGGCATAGCACACTTAAATTCCAATCGTTGGGCATGCTCTCGTCCGACCATATTTTACAAAGAAGCTGATGCATGCTCCCTATTAGTTCTTCGCCGCCGTGTTTGAATAGCTCGGCCGGTAGTCCGTCGGCCCCTGCCGCTTTGTTGTTCTTCAGGCGGGCAATTGCTATTCGAACTTCTTCATGGTCGGGTAATGGAACGTCTGCTCCATCGTCATCGATTGGGGAATCGGGTTCTCCTTCTCCTGGTGTTGTGCGTTCACTGCCATTCAGCAGGCTGGAGAAGTGTTCCTCCATAATTTAACTATGCTCTGGGCATCAGTGACTAGATCACCTTTGGGGGTTCTACAAGAGTGTGCTCCGGTCTTGAAACCTTCTGTAAGCCGCCGCATTTTTTCGTAGAATTTTCGAGCATTACCCCTGTCGGCCAGCTTATCAAGCTCTTCGTACTCACGCATTTCGGCCTCTTTCTTCTTCTGTCTGCAAATGCGTCTCGCTTCCCTCTTCAACTCTCGGTATCTATCCCATCCTGCACGTGTAGTGGTCGTAACGTTGTGAGGTAGGCAGCCTGTTTTCTCTCCGCTGCGACACAGCACTCTCCGTCGTACCAGCTGTTCTTTTGCTCTTTCCGAAAACCAATGGTTTCGGTTGCAGCTGTACGTAAGGAATTTGAAATGCCGTCCCACAGTTCCCTTATACCGAGTTGTTGACGAGTGCTCTCAGAGAGCAGGAGTGCAAGCCGAGTAGAAAATCGTTCGGCTGTCTGTTGTGATTGCAGCTTCTCGACGTCGAACCTTCCTTGTGTTTGTTGGCGTGCGTTTTTTGCTGCACAGAGGCGAGTGCGAATCTTAGCTGCAACAAGATAGTGGTCCGAGTCGATTTTAGGACCTCGGAGCGCACGCACATCTAAAACACTGGAGACGTGTCTTCCATCTATCACAACATGATCGATCTGGTTGGTAGTTTTTCGATCCGGAGACAGCCAGGTAGCTTGATGAATCTTCTTATGCTGGAATCTAGTACTACAGATAACCATATTTCAGGCCCCGGCGAAGTCAATCAGCCTCAACCCATTTGGGGATGTTTCGTCGTGGAGGCTGAATTTACCGACCGTAGTGCCAAATATACCTTCTTTGCCCACTCTGGCGTTAAAGTCGCCAAGCACGATTTTGACATCGTGGCGGGGGCATCTCTCATAAGTGCGTTCCAAGCACTCATAAAAGGCATCTTTGGTCACATCGTCCTTCTCATCCGTCGGAGCGTGGGCGCAGATCAGCGATATGTTGAAGAACCTCGCTTTGATGCGGATTGTGGCCAGACGTTCATTCACCGGAGTGAATGATAGTACTCGGCGACGGAGTCTCTCTCCCACCACGAATCCAACACCAAACTTGCGCTCCTTTATATGGCCACTGTAGTAAATGTCACAAGGACCTACTCGTCTCTGTCCTTGTCCCGTCCATCGCATTTCTTGGACGGCGGTGATGTCAGCCTTTATTTTTGCGAGGACATCAACCAGCTGGGCAGCGGCACCTTCCCAATTAAGGGTCCGGACATTCCAGGTGCATGCCCTCAAATCGTAGTCCTTATTCCGTTTGCCATGGTCGTCATCAAAAGGGGGGTCTCTCATCCGAGGCTGTGTTTTCCTTTTCATTGGTATTGTTTTTTACGTGGCGGGTCCCAAACCCAGCGCACAACCCTATGTAGGGTGTTCAAATATCATTGAACATGCTTATTTATCAGCAAAGCCGAAATTCTGCTGAATACAAATATTTATTTATATATTAATAAACATATATATGTACATACATAATGCATTTACATGCAATGCGCATGCAATAAAAACAAAAATGCATAGGGACACATGTCATAAATTTAGAGAAGAGATAAGATTATCATACACACACATATGTATCAAAACAACCCCATGTCAAGCAGCAATAAACAATATGCTGCAATACATATAATATACACACATACGCATATATTTAGATAGATAAGATAGTTTTACAAATTGTATATAAGCAAGAAAAATACGAAATAAAGATCAGATTTGAAAGAAAATCTCAATCGAAAACATTCCTTTTATTTACAAATTTTACTTCCCCCCACCAGTGGTAAGGGGTAAAAGAAGAATTAAAAGGAAATATTTCAAATAAAGGAGCCGTTAGCTATCATTTATTGCCCCCCACCCGAGGTAAGGAATAAGTGAAGCAAAACGCTTAACCTTTATTAACATATATTTGGTCCAATCGAGCCTAAATTAAAGAAGCCCTGTTATTAATACAAATACAGGCAAAATTAAATTGTAAGACGGGTGTATATTCCCGCATATTGACAAAATAAAAATAATAATTGTAAGACGGGTGTATATTCCCGCATATTGACAAAATAAAAATATATGTAAGACGGGTGTATATTCCCGCATTAAAACCGATCGCATAAGCCGTTTTAGCAGAGACTAAACGCAGTGATCTAACTGCTATCCAAAAAATATTCAGCGGCTGTGAGTCGAGGCACAGCAAGGTCAACTAGGCGACCAAATCAAATACCTCCCACGATTTCTTTGGAGAAAAGCAAGCAGTTCATCAATAAATAGGAGAAGTTTTGCGAAAAAATTCTCGAAATGGGTATAAACAGAAAGAAAATTCTGGATGCCCAGGCAGATTTAGCCGAAAAAGTGTTGTCCACATCCAACACTATTTCAGGAAAGGCATTAAAGAAAGCAAAAATTGAAGAAAACATTAAAATTCTTGAAAAGTACCAAAAAGAATTCGATACCAACCACGAAAAGTTAATGGCAGATGGCATAGGAGAAGAAGATTACTTCAAGAAGAATGAATACAATAACACTATGATTAAAATCGAAGAGGCAATCAATGCATTAAAGATGAGCATTTTAAAAGATAAGCCTCTAGTCGAATTTGATCGGCAAATTGAAACAGTTCAAATACGATGCACTAATCCAGATCAAAAAACTTCCATATTCATGAGGAAAATTGAAAACCTCAGAAGAAAAATGGAAGATCTAAGCATGGAACTAACGATTGACAACGATCAAATAAAAGGCTTAGACTGCTTATTCAATGACATCCAAAATCTAAAAAAGCAAATTAGATTTTAATGTTGAAATTGAAGACATATTCGAAAAAATATGTGACGAATATTACGAAGATCTTCAGAATTTAAAAAGGAAATTAAAAAAAGAAGAGCCTCAAATTTCTTATCGCCCTAATTTGGATTTGGAAAAATTAAAAATTCCAATATTCTATGGCGATATTAAAGAATGGGCAAATTTTTATAACGTGTTCCAAGAAATGGTACACAATAACGAGCAGTTGCCAAGCGCAGAGAAAATGCTGCGTCTTCGTCTCTGCTTAAAAGGCGAAGCTGCGCGATTAATTCAGCACCTACAAATTTCAACAAGAAATTATGAAGCTGCATGGAGTCTGCTAAAACAAAGGTATGACAACCAAAGAATTCTGTTCACAACACAGTGGGATAGAATAATGGATCAACCAAATATAAATAGTGACAATGCTGAAAGCGTGAGACAACTATTAGATACAACAAATGAGTGTCTTAATGCTATAGAGTCACTGGGAATAAGCATTGAACAAGCTGATCCATTTATTGCGCGTGTAATTGTCCGGAAGTTAGACAAAGAAGGACTGAAGTTATATGAGCAAACAGTTAAAAAGACGAGAGAAATTCAACAATTATCGGACATCAGAGATTTTTTGGATCAACATTTTCAAACATTGAAAGCAGTGGCTGATAAAGAACATCTTAATAAAAATCGTAAACAACATATGTTCAAAGTCAATAATACCTTCAATAATACAAGACAGCCAATCAAGCAGATGTGTTCCTATTGTAAAATTGTAGGTCACACTTTACAGCAATGCAGAAGATTCAAAAGCATAACCATTGATGATAGACGTAAATATGTAAAAGACAACAAAATCTGTTACAGGTGCCTAAATCATAATTGGGGAGAAATTTGCAACAGCAACATCAAGTGTACGAAATGTTCTCGAAATCATCATGACACCCTACATGTTGAATCCGAAGAGAGCAAAAAAGTTATGTCCACAACAAATAGCTCAAAAGCTGTTATACTAGCTACAGCTCAAATAAGAGCAAAGACAGCAAGTGGAGAATATATATTGCTACGCGCACTTATAGATCAAGGATCACAAATAACCACAATATCCGAAGAAGCAGCACAGATATTAAAACTGCCGAGGATGAAAACAAAAACAAAACTATATGGTTTAAGTGACGCTGTAGTTGGTGAATCAAAAGCTACAATTCAAGTTGAAATTAAACCAAGATTTTTAAGTAACTACAAAGAAAAGGTAAATGCCGTAGTTTTACCAGTTCTAACCAGTGCACAACCGGATATCTCATTTAATTACAACTTTAAAATTTGGGAAAATTATACTCTTGCTGATCCGTTATTCAACAAATCAGACAGAATTGATATGATAATTGGAGGAGATATATTCAGCAGTATAATTGAAAACGGAATTAAAAAAGATCACGGTGTTCTTGGTCAAGCGACGAAATTCGGCTGGATATTATCTGGCATAGTTAAAGCAAAAGTTACTGGCAAAATAACGACAGCGGTAACTAATTTGGAACGATTTTGGGAAATCGAAGACATATCAACTGATGATGATGTACAAGAAGATGACACCACCTTGAAGCAGTACGAAGAAACTACCAAAAGAGATGCAGATGGCAGATTTATTGTGGAAATTCCATTCAAAAAAGATAAAGAATTAGGAGAATCACGTAAGAAGGCAGTAGCGCGTCTAATATCAATGGAAAACAGATTCAAGAGCAACAGTAAACTCAAAGAAGAATACAGCAAATTCATCAAAGAATATATAGACCTTGGCCATATGAGAAAAGTTGATGACAAACAAAGAGGTAAATATTATTTACCTCATCAAGCTGTTATTCGGGAAAATAATATAACAACAAAACTTCGAGTGGTATTTGATGCATCAGCAAAAACATCAAATGGTAGAAGTCTTAATGATATCATGTGTACTGGACCCAAATTACAAAGAGACATATTCGATATCTTACTTAAATGGAGGCTTTGGGAAGTTGTCATCACCGCTGATGTTGAAAAAATGTTCAGGCAAATTAAAATAGCCAAAAAGGATCAGGAATATCACAGGATTGTATGGCGTGAAAGTAATATGCAAAAAATAGATGAATATGAGTTAACAACAGTAACATACGGGACCGCATCTGCGCCATATCTAGCAGTGCGTACATTATTTGAAATCGCTAATAAGTGTCCAATTGAAAAGTTACAAAAAATAATTAAAGAGGACTTCTACATGGATGATCTTATGACCGGTGCAAATTCAGTAGAAGAATGTGAATATATACAACGAAACATCAGCAATCATCTTCAGGAATTTGGATTTCATCTCAGGAAGTGGTTATCAAATCAAACCAGCATTACTAATAACATATCTAATACTGGGGACAATGAAGTCATACAAATAAAGGAAAATGAAGCTGTAAAAACACTTGGACTGCATTGGGATCCACAGGAAGATCAATTCCAATTTAAAATTAATTTAAAAAATTCAAAAACTATTACAAAAAGGAGTGTTCTTTCTCAGCTTGCACAAATATTTGACCCACTGGGTTGGCTTTCTCCCATAATTATAATTGCAAAGTTATACATTCAAAAACTTTGGACACTGCAATCTAGCTGGGATAATCAACTATCAGAAGACCTACAGAAGGAATGGATGCAATTCATAGAGAAATTGCATTTAATAGAAAATGTACGAATTCCACGATGGATAGGAACTTGTATGGACTCTCAAATTCAAATGCATGGTTTCTGCGATGCTTCAGAAAGAGCTTATGCCGCAGTTATATACATAAAAAAGGGTAATAATGTTAAACTTTTAACGGCAAAAACAAAAGTAAACCCGCTCAAAAACCGAAAAACAATTCCGAAATTAGAACTCTGCGCAGCACACTTGTTAGCTAAATTGATCAGTAAAGTGATAAAAACAATAAGCTTATGTCAAGCAATCTATGCATGGAGTGATTCAACTATAACTCTAAGCTGGATTGAAAATTCAAAAAATAAAGACAAATTTATAAGAAATCGAATTGAAGACATCAAAATGCTTACTTCTAAAGTAAAGTGGAAACATGTAAGCTCTAAAGACAACCCAGCAGACGTTGCATCAAGAGGTATTTCTGTGGAGAAAATATCAAATCTAGACATTTGGTGGTATGGACCAAAATGGCTGAAATTATCTGAAAGTCAATGGCCAGAAGTCAAAACAAACAACTCAGCAAGAATATTGTTAACATCAAAGGATCAGAACGAATTTATGGATAATTTAATTAGCAGATATTCTAGTTGGTTGAAATTACAAAGGGTTGTGGCATATATACTACGATTTGGGAAAAAACAAAGAAATTATCAAACCGTAAACTTATCTGCAGAGGAACTCCAATCAGCTAGAAACATAATCATTCGACAAACTCAGAAACAGTTATTTAAAAATGAAATAAATAAGTTAATGAGTGAAAAACACATTAGCAATACAAGTCAAATCGTCAACCTCAATCCATTTTTAGATAAAAATGGCATTATGAGAGTGGGAGGACGACTAACAAACGCAGAATTACCGTATTGCAAAAAACATCCTATAATTCTTTCCAAATCCTATTTGAGTTCGTTGATAATTAAAGATGCTCACCATTCCACCCTACATGGTGGAAACAGATTAACAGAAGCAATAATAAGGAGACAATACTGGATCATAGGGTTGAAAAATGCAATCAAAAGTTGTATACGAAAATGTTGCAAATGCATAAGATACAACCAAGTCACAGCAAAACAAATAATGGGCAATTTACCAGAATTCAGAGTGTCACCATCAAGTCCTTTTACCTACGCCGGAGTTGACTATGCTGGACCGTTTCAGATGAGATGTTCTAAAGGCCGTGGGCAAAAATCATTCAAAGGATATGTAGCAGTTTTTGTATGTCTTTCAACAAAAGCAATACATCTAGAAGCTGTAAGCGATTTATCGACTGAAGCTTTTCTAGCAGCGTTAAGACGATTTTTTGCCAGAAGAGGAAAGAGTCTTCATATGTACTCCGATAATGGAACAAATTTTGTTGGAGCCAGCAGATGTATTGATAAGGAGTTCAAACATGCAGTAAAAAATAACAATGAAGTATCATCAATTTTAGCGAATGAACAAATATCTTGGCATTTTTCTCCCCCGGCAGGCCCACATTTTGGAGGAATGTGGGAAGCAGGAGTAAAGGGAATGAAATACCACTTAAAAAGAGCAGTTGGAGACACTAAGCTAACTTTTGAAGAAATGTCAACAGTTTTAGCACAAATAGAAGCTTCGTTAAATTCGCGTCCATTATATGCTATAAACGATGATAATGGAATAGATGCGTTAACACCAGGACACTTTTTAATAGGAAAACCTATGTTATCAATTCCCTCTTCGGGTGCAGATGTAAACATTTCCTCGTTAAATAAATGGAAATTAATACAAAAAATTCACCGAGATTTTTGGAATCGGTGGAAAGATGAGTATTTACATACACTTCAACAAAGGAATAAGTGGAAAATTCCAGCGAATAATATAAAAGAAGGAGATATTGTCATTGTAAAAGATGAAAATACACAGCCTACCAAATGGCCTCTTGGAAAAGTTATAGAAACGCATGCAGGAAATGATGGACGTGTTCGAGTTGTGACGTTAAAGCTTTCCAACAACACATTGAAAAGACCAATCCACAAATTATGTCCACTTATAAAACAAGCAGACAATAATGAAGAAAGAAATGGCGTAAGAACTTCTGCAATCACAACCAAACCTATGAAGAAGCAACCTGTAAGTATGTTTGCGCTCTTGATCTTAGCGTTTCTTTACATGGCAACAAGTACTCTTGGTATGAACATACACATTCCTCAAGAAAGAAGTGCAACAGTGAGCAAACTTCCTGAAAATACTACAATTTATCTGGACTCACTGGGAAAAATGGATGTAATCACATCTACCTGGGATTTGCTTATATATTATGATCTTAATGCATATTTCGAACAGTATAATATGTTGCCAAATTGCATTCAAAGAATAAAAAATCATTGCCAGCTATTATCCCAGTTTGAAGAAGCATGTAATGTCATATCATTATCACTAGGCAAACGTTACGAAGATTTAACTCACAATCATAATTTGATTGTATACAATAAAAGGCAAAAAAGAGCTCCATTAGAATGGGTCGGTTCAATTTACAACATGCTGTTTGGATTAATGGATACAGATGATCAAGAAGTAATAGAAAGTAATTTTAAAACGTTACTTTCTAATCAACATCAGATCAAGAACAGGCTAAAATCTCAAATATCCTTAATAAACTCTACAGCCAACATTATAAATAAAAATTTGAATGAAGTCAATTCGCAGTTCTTTAAAATCCAAACACAAATAAACAAATATCAATCCGAAATTATAAAGGACATAAATCGTGATAAAATGGCGATTCAATTTCAAATGTTAGTTACTCAAATTACCATATTATTGAGTGAATGTGAAAAAATACAAAATGCAGTAATAGAATTGCTGATAGATTTAAACCAAGGAAGAATAAATCCAACACTTTTGACTCCAACACAATTACAAACAGAACTGATGTTAATAAAGGACAAACTGCCAGCAAAGTTGTTAATACCTGGACAACAAACCAACACACAACTAAGAGATGTATACAATTTGATGAAAACACGAGGATTAATTGTGGACGATAAATTAGTCATAAAGGCAGAACTACCTTTAATTCAAAGTGAATCATCTGAAATATACAAACTAATAGTAATTCCACATGAATATAATGGAAGACTATTAAAAGCAAAACTAAGAAACGAATTTTTAGTTTACAACTTTGGACTTAACTCATATTTTTTGATGTCACAAGCAGAATTAAATAAATGTACAAAAAGCCTCAACAACCATTTAATATGCAAAGGAAAATCTCCATGGCAACCTGCTTTAGATCAAACATGCGAACTTTCAGCGTTGTTAAAAAGCGGACACACCAACTGTAAATATGAGGAAGTGACTAAATCAATATTTTGGTCAGAACTCTTTGAAGAAAATACCTGGATCTTTAAAGTGTTCAAAAATTCTACGATCCATCTAGACTGTCAAAAGGGCAAAACGCAGATATTGGATATTCCGGCACAAGGAATTCTTTCAATCAAAGCTGGCTGTACTGCAAGATATGAAAGTATCACCTTAATCGGTATGCAAATATTTAAAATGCAGAGCGACATCAAACCGACGTTGGACCCGATCGTGACAACTATAAAGGAAATAGCGGAGGACCATATAACTACTCTTCAAATAAGTAGAATAGACGACAACGAACAGCAGAGAAAGCTACGAGAAGACATTGACAAGATCAGCAACAACGAATTAAAATTAAGTGAGTTAAATTTAAGAAACCATAGCGGACATATATCTTTAGTGTTAGTAGTAATTGTAATATTATGCCTTTTAATACTATATTTCCGTTATAAATGTAAAGCGAATCATGCTGATAGAATCATTGTCAATATTCCCAACCGGTAGAATATTAATTACATAAAAAATACAGTCCACTAATAATCATTTCTTTCCCTCGGCAATATGTTCAAATATCATTGAACATGCTTATTTATCAGCAAAGCCGAAATTCTACTGAATACAAATATCTATTTATATATTAATAAACATATATATGTACATACATAATGCATTTACATGCAATGCGCATGCAATAAAAACAAAAATGCATAGGGACACATGTCATAAATTTAGAGAAGAGATAAGATTATCATACACACACATATGTATCAAAACAACCCCATGTCAAGCAACAATAAACAATATGCTGCAATACATATAATATACACACATACGCATATATTTAGATAGATAAGATAGTTTTACAAATTGTATATAAGCAAGAAAAATACGAAATAAAGATCAGATTTGAAAGAAAATCTCAATCGAAAACATTCCTTTTATTTACAAATTTTACTTCCCCCCACCAGTGGTAAGGGGTAAAAGAAGAATTAAAAGGAAATATTTCAAATAAAGGAGCCGTTAGCTATCACTTATTGCCCCCCCACCCGAGGTAAGGAATAAGTGAAGGCAGTAGGATACAATCCTGTGTGGTAATTTGTCGTTTGACATACATATGTATACAAATTGACAATTCGTTAGCCGTTATAGGAAAAATCAATTGGAAATTGAGTTTAAACAGAAATGTTGAAGTGTTATTATATTAGTGTTATTAATAAGTTTTTATTGTTTATATTGTGAATAAGTGTTGTTGCTGAAATAAAGAAAGATTAAGGTAAGGTGTATAAATATATTAGAAATATGTCGAAGTTTTTAATAAGTTTGTGTTTACAGAAGAATGCCGAATTCTTGAGTGAGAGAATTAGCAAGGTATGAATTTATTTTGGAATATGTGTTAGGTATTTAGTGACACTTGGGTGAATTTTTATATATATGTACATTCATCAAATATTTAAGGGTCTATACCAGTGTTACCCATGGAAAATTAGGCGAATTTCCTGATTTTTTAAAGAAAGTACTTAATCGAAATTTTCGAAGTTCTTTGGACATAATAAGGTATATTTTCGGCTATTTTTTATGTTTTTTTTACAAAAATATTGAAAAATAACGAAGTTATGTGCTGTTTTCGGAGGTTAAGAAAAAAATGTCTTTTGAATATATCAAGACAAGAAGACTTTGCCAAGACGAACTAGAACACTACTTCGGACAGATTAGGAAAGGGGGAGGATTGAACACAAAAACAACTCCTTCTATGTTTTCTGACCTTTTCCGCCAATCTTGGGGCCTTAGACATGTCAAATTTGTGAAAACTGTATAATGTTAGGAATTGTATCGAAATCGATGTAATTGAAAGCGATTTCCTACAGCGAAATTCATTTGCATATTTTTGCGGTTATATGTATTATGAATATTTTAAATTGCATAATTGTTCCCAACCTTTGCCACCTTTTGAAAAAGATCAGATCCCTGACGACGCATTCACTTTTACAAAAGAAAAAGTGTACGATTCATCAAATCTGGTAAAAGCTCCTGAACGCTTCATAGATTTTTTGAAAAAACTTGATGCAATATTGAATGACAATTTTGATTCTTGTTGTCATCTTGTAGGATTTTCAAAAAAATTACATAGTATGATGGGAGATGTAGAGCTTTTTTATTGCTGCGAAAATTCACAACCCGACGTTTTAAAATACCTTTTTATAAGAATTAGAACTTATTTATTTTTAAGAATTTTTAATAGGCAGGCAGCCAGCCCTCATTTTCGGCACATCAAATTTTTGTGCATTTCACATAGGTAACTTCTTCCCCCTTCTAAAAGTTAGTTTCTATATTTTAATATATTTAATAGAGTTATAGGATGAATGCATCTATTGTGGGAGCTTAAAAATCTTATTAAATTATTTTGTGCAATATTTTTTATTTAAATTTTTATGTAAGTTATTATTTATTTTTGTTTTAAGTTGTGAAGCTGAAAATAGGCCTACCGGGGGACCGAACACCTAAAAAAAAGTCGGTAACGCGCCTTATTGCAAACTTCAGTGGTGGTGTGGAAAAATGCAAAACTTAATAATTCAAAAATAAATTATTAAAAATATTTATAATGTTAATAAAATTTGTTTAATTTCGTTGGAATAAAAAGTAAGAAGAAATACATATGCCAATAAATTAAATCTGAAACGAGTTAACAGTCCTTGATCGAATATAAATATACTATAGATCTTCTGGTGACGAAGATCGTAAGTCGTTATTGACTAAACTTTATTAAAAAGTTCGTTTACTATTACAAATTAGAGTCCACAAATTTGCATTTTTTACAATTATTTATTATCATGGTTCATTACCTTTTTTTTGCATTGAAATGTCTTTTAACAAAAGTCTCACCAACAATCAATGGCACTACTAAACTAGCTTCTGCATACACCTTAACTGGTGAAGCTTCTTTCTTTATTTTACCCCAAGAAATAGCCTCATCTGGTCGAGCACCACTGTCACTGCCATCGAATTTCGAAGCTGTGTTAATAAAAACGGAATAATCGGCTCCACCAATTATAATCATTCCCGATTTGGTGGCTTTCACAGCCATAGTGGAAATACATCATGTCACCTAGGCTACCATCTGTAAGCGCAGGGCAAAACACAGGTATTTTATGTTTCGCAGCCCAGTAGTATATTGAGCTGGTGTCGTTTATCCTTCCCCCAAGTCGTTGTATAATACAAGAAGGAGACCAAATCAAGCCTTTCGTTTTTTGCTCTTCAACCATTTCATCAAGTAGCGGCATGTCGTTTCTACACAATCCAATCGTAATGTCTCCCGTAATCCCGACGACACTAGATTAGATGTGAATCCAAGGGATATTGTACAGCTGAATTCATCCGTTTCATGCAAATCGGCTTCTACAGGTTTCAACGGCTGCTGCCTACAATCAAGCTAAGAATATTTTAAAATACATAAACCTTTCCATAAAAAAATGGTTACATTACCATTAGATTGATTTCTCTTATTGCCAACCCAAGATTAGTAGCTTGAAACCCCGTATTAATACACGACTCAATTAATTCTGAGTAATCAATTCCTTGATTCCAATCATAGCCCCCCACGATGGGTGTGTTTTCCGGTATATTTTCACTTCGTTTAAGTACCGCTTTATTGGCGATATCTGGTTCAACGGACATTTTCTATTGTATAAAACTTATGTTCACTCCAATTATTAAACTTTAAATAAAATATTTATAACTTTATACAAACTAAACTTTGTTTTGATTTAATTTGAATGTTCGAATATGAAAAGCTGCTGCACTTTTTATGTTTTCTGTCGGTCAAATGTAAACAAATACATTCAGAAGAAAACTCACCACCGAGAAATCGAAAAATAGGGCTGAATTTTGTTATTAGGAACTGACTACAAAAAGAATATCTGAATATCAGTAAATGATATTTTTATGGGCGAAATATTGCATACTATGGCATTTAAATCACCTATTAGTAAATATATAACATTAATAAATAATTTCCTTTTATATTAAGCAACAATATTTATAGCTTTTATTATTTATTAAAATAAATTTGCTAAGTATTTTCTGCCTCAATTTATACAGCACTGCGTTGCTACCACTGAAAGATGGCTGCTACTCACCCCTCAGAAAGCTACCACGAAAAGGTTTTCTACTGTATATACTGTGTTTTAAAAATATTGTGATAAAACGAATTCATTTTACAAACATTACGAGTAAAGACCCTAGGGAGCTTCTATTGCTCTTGCACGATCACACAAAATGCAAAAATCCTTTACCGAAATAAGCAAGGCTATGAGAGCACCCATTGCAGAATCTAGTGACATATGATCAGCTGATTCGGTCAATTTATTGAGAATGACTATTGTGCATGGCTATTGTGAATTGGCGAAAAAAACAAGTTTTTATAGTTTAAGAAGAAATTATAAAATCTACTTAACAATTTAACAGCGAAATATGTATGTCTTTATATAACAAGATAGCTGGCACAGAGTTGCAATTATTTTTTTACGTGTCATTGCATGAAAATAAGCATGGGTTTTGGTCTGACATACATATTTACAGTCATAGCAAATATTTTTCTGCATGTGTTTTGTTGTTGTGTCGTTACACCAATTGGAAAATTCGTAAAATACGTGTACCGTGCAAGGGTTTTGCAAGAGCAAGAAAATCCCCCTATTTATTTTTAAGTGCATACCCATACTCCAAAGGAGTTACGACTTCCAGAATGATGTCGGCTCAGGTGGAAAGTCAGTCACTACCCAACCGTTCATATCAGTTCATTATACATAGGTGCAGACTTATTAAATAGTCTAAATGCATTACTTAATTTCGAAGAAGGTTTTTTAATTTTAAATGAGAAATCAGTGAATTTTATAAACAAGCCTTATGCCAAAAAAATTTGTTCACTTGAATCAGTAGATGGTGATATAAAAAATTCACAACTCGATCATTTAAACAAGGAGGAAATGAACAAAATAAGAAAACGTATAATAGATTATTTTTTAAAGAAGGAGATGTGCTTAGTAGTACAACGAAAATTCAACACGAAATTAGAACGATAAGAGTTCATCAAGGTATTCAAACCCTTTAATAGTTGCTCCAAAAAAATGGGCAACTCAGGCATAAAAAAATTTGGGTTGTTGTAGATTACGAAAATTAAATGAATTAATAATAGATGACAAATATCCTTTGCCCAATATTGATTCAATATTAGAAAAACTAGGCCGTGCCCAATACTTTACAAAAATAAATTTACCGAAGGGATATCACCAAATTTAAGTAAAAAATGAAGATTGAGAAAAAACAGCATTTGTAACGCCACATGGTTTACATATATGAATTTATAAAACTGCCATTCGGGTTAAATAATGCAGCCGCCACTTGGCATGTGTTGTCTATTTGGACGATATTTTGATTTTGAACACATCTTTAAGTGAACATATTAAAGCCATAACAGAGATTTTCGAAGTCCTTGAAAATCAAAATTTAAAAATTCAAATAGAGAAATGTAATTTTATGAAAAAGGAAACAAAATTTTTAGGGCATATGAAAACAAGATTAAGGCAATAAACAATCTTGAGTTATAACGAACAGAGAAACAAATGAATAGTTTCTTGAGTGCTACAGGGTATTATAAAAAGCTTATTAAAGACTACGAGAAAGTAGGCCAACCAGTCACAAATAATCTAAGGAAGGGAGATAAAATTAATTTAAAAGATCCCACGTATATTGAAGCATTCGAAAAATAAAGAAGGTTAATAAGTACACATCCGATTTTGCGTTATCCAGATTTTGAGAAACAATTTACGTTGACAACAGATGCATCCAATTATGCAATAGGAGCAGTGTTGTCACAAGAAGGACATTCGGTGTGTTATGCCTCTAGAACTTTAAACAATCATGAAATAATTTATTCGGTAACAGACAAAGAATTTGTGGAGTGTTTACTACTTCAGGCCATAACTTTATAAAAGAAAATTCAAAATTCTAACTGATCATTAACCGTTTAAATTTTTATATTCGAAATATAGAGGAAAAGACATGTTCAAAATATATATATAATATAATATATACATATATTCTCCGAAATATTTGAACACAGTCATAATATAGTGCAAGGGATGGAAATATGGACGATGATTACAGACGGGAAATACAGAGACGTTTACTGAATAATGACAATAGTAATAGAAATTGAAAACAAGTAAGGAAGGCTAAGTTCGGGTGTAATCGAAAATTTTGTACTCTTGCAACTTGCAAGAATCAAAGACAGGGAAATAATTTAAGGTGTAAAACCAATCATATAGAGTACAGTCAGCCTGATGTTCGAAAATCCTGATTTCAGTTATTTAGGGGATAGGCAAATTTTTCGCTCAAATTTGTTTATTTTAGGTATAAAGATACCCAGTTAATAAAACAAGCGCTCTTCTTTTCATTGGGATAACTCACATATTGGCCGATATGTGCTTTACAAAGTTTCCCGGAAGTTCTAAAATATTTATATTAGTGATATGGGGGCTAAGGGAAGTATTGATTGGATCCACCTCTTTTTTACCATTTCAGTTATATATATCACACATTGACCGATATATCAAAAGTCAACTATAGGCACCGACGTCTAAATATTCGGTACCTAGGGAATTGAATAGTTTTTATTGGATTTAAACAATTTTTCGTCATAAGGCACACACTAAAGACATTATTTGTGCAAAGTTGTATCCCGTTATATTAATTACTTCCTGATTTGTGTACTGGAAACTGAACAAATTAAGCTGAATTTAAAATTGTGTTATAAGGGAGGAAAGCGTGGTTGTTATCCGATTTCGTCCATTTTCACATTGTGTCATAAGAATGGCACGTACTAAATTTTTCGAAATCGGTCAGTCGGTTCCCGAGATTTCACCATAAAGTGAGCGATGCCACGATCATTGTCCAATTTTTACACCAGCTCAAATATGGCCTTCTTATACCATCTCGGTGGTAAAATTTTATGTCTTTGGCGTATTTAGTTATTGATTAATCGCGCTTTTAGTAGTTTTTACATTTTCACACTATCGGTAAATGTTCTTATAAGATTTGTACTCAGCAAATATGCTTGTTGTAGCCTAAGTGGTTAAGGAGATATTTACATTGAACTTGTTAGAGATCGGGACCCCGTGCACTTTTTCAAAAGATTTTGTCCACAAGCGCCCCTTGCTACTGCGATCCTCTGTACCAAATTACTTATTTATATCTTAATTGAGTGCTTAGTTGTGGCACTTTATATGTTTTCGGTTAATGACGATTTGTGGGCGTGGCAGTGGTCTGATTGTGCCCATCTAGGATCTTGAAATTTTTTTGTACTTTTGTACTAAGTTTCATAGAGATGTCTCAACTTTTACTCAAGTTACAGCTTGCACGGACGGACAGACACACAGTCAAGTGGATGCCAACTTTTATCGTCATCCTGATCATTTATATCAGGGGTGGGCATATTAGCCCTCAGTGGCATTTTGCCCGTTCGGGCACGAGTGCATATTTTGAGGGGATCATCGCAGGCAAACATGAAGAGGGAAGTTAGAGCAACGTATTTTACCACTCCATATTTACAAATGAGAGCAACGTATTTCGCCACACCATGTTTACAAATGAGAGCGCGCGCATATATGGGAAGTTGCACTGTGGGTAATAACTGTAAAATTGCCTAACAATTTTAAGTTTCTTTTTAACTACTATAAATTTATAAAATGTAAGATAAATAACAAAAAGTATAATAAATATTTTATTTTAGTAATAATTTTTTTAACATGTCTTTATAACAGCATTTAATTTAGTTTATTTCATACAATAATTTCTATGTTTGGTTTAATCTCATTTGTTGCAGCTACACGCATAATTGTACCAAAATTTAAATCAGATAACCTACTTCTTATTTTATGTTTGTTTAATTTCGTTTTTGAATAAAATTGTTCACAAGTGTATATGCTTCGAAACATAGGGATAATTTTCGAAGCAAAAAGTTTCAAACCAGGTAATTTATTTAAGCTTCCTTATAAAAAGTAATTTCAATAATAATTCCAGGTTATAACCCACTGTTTCTTCAAACGCACGTACACAAATGAATCTTATGGGAGGGCAATGTAAATAATTACCCAAAAACGCTTCTACCGCCCACTTACCGTAGAATTTCCAACGACTTGGGGTTTTCCCCATAGAAACGACTCAGCTGATTGCTCTCTCACAATGCAGGGTTGCCAGGCTCGATATACTGTAGTAATTATAAAAATCTTCAATATATTTGAAATTTTCTTAAACTAACGCAAAATCAGAATCGAATGCTATTATTTATAAATATATAAACTAGTTTTACTAGTTTGATTTCAGTTTTGATATTTTATATTACGAAAAATTATAAATGAAAAGTTAGATGTGTGCAAAACTACATATGCGTTTTGAGTAATGGCAACATTGTTCGCATGAAAATGAGAACAAAACGGTTTCCGCTCGTAGCGGAGGGAGAAAGCGAAATACGTTGTTTCTGACATTAGCGTTTGTATTCTATTTGTGCGCTTAGCCACTCTCAATCAATAATGCCTTACCGCGCAAATATATTTCTATTTGATGTTTCCTTATATTTTTGAAAATATATGTTTCCTTTCTATAGCGCGTATTATTTATTATTTTAATACATTTCCAGAGGCAACTTAGATTTTTAAAATTTAACAGAACAATTATAGAAAAAAACCTCAATTCTTTGAATAGGTGAATGTTCAGCAAAGCGGCTTTTCCGAAAACGTGCACCAATTTTCACGGGAAATGTCTTAAAATACTCAAAATACTAGTTTTTCTTTCTACTTTACGAATATGTTAGGCGCGTGCTTTTAAAAACAATATTTTCTTTGTTTTAATAGCAAAAAACATCGTATTTCCCGAAATCAAAAATTCACTTTTGCACTTTACACGGCTTTAGATGTTAAAAATATATTTTCTATCAATTATATACACGTAATTGATGTTAGTCAATCAGTGCGTAAGGTGACTTTGTTGGTTGGTATGCGTATGAGCGACGGTGAATGTGTGCAGCAATATGTTTGCGATTTCACATCAGTTGCAGAAAAGCTTGAAGAGATTGGAGTTAATTTACAAGATGAGTTCTGTGTAATAATGTTACTCGCCAGCCCTCCAAATTCATTCGAGAATTTGGTTGTGGCATTAGAATCTCGAGATGAGTTACGAAAGCTTAGTGCTGTGAAGATAAAGTTAATAGAAGAGCGTGAACGTCGAAAGTGCACCAGTTCGGAGCAGACCGAAGGTAATGTGCAAGCGTTTATGGTACGCGAAAGTACATGCGATAAAAAGAATAGCAAAACTGTACATACAAACGTGCAGAATACAGCTAGCAGCGGTCAAAAGAGCAAGCGGAAAATTTTCAAATGCTACAGTTGCGGCAAAAAGCGGCATTTCGCTGCTCAGTGCAGAGAAAAGCAACAACAAAACAACAATCAGAAGAGTGACAATAGCAACAGTAACGGATTGTTTGCAACAGTCGGGTTGAAACAGTTACATGCCGGCGTTTGGTGCGTCGACAGCGGCGCCTCATCACATTTATGCTGCGATCGAAATCAGCCCTATTCTGCATTTCGATTACGTTCCCGCTCTACGCTCCGTCTGAATCGAAAGTAGGTATTCTGAGTTACGATTGGATTGAAAGAAGAAGAGGAAGAGCTGTGGCTCTTTCGAAGTCAGCTGTGTGCCTTGAAACGTGTGAAAATGAAACATAACAAAGCAAAAATACACAAATTATTGTTGATTTATTAAAATAAAGAAATTATATCGCGTTTTATTTAAAAAACACTAACATGGAATCAGTAGCGGCAGCGATATTACTTGAGGAGGAGAGCAATGCATCCGATAATGCCGTGGCCAGAATTGAAAGGAGAAGATTAAGAGATATGTGCAATCCTTTTGAAATGAGTGCCGAATTGTAAGAAATTGAGTTGAAAGTGATAAATTGTATTTTCTTTTAATAATTTATTTACTTATTTAGGTTCAAAAAAAACTTTAGACTCAACAAGGACGCTTTCAAGTACGTCCTAGACAGTTTTGCGGAAGGAACTCGAGCAAGTACTTTGACGTCTTTATCTCCGCTCAATCGAATAGTTGCTGCTTTGAGATTTTTTGCGGAAGGCAGTTACCAACATGGAGTTGGTACTGATTACAACGTAGCAATGGGTCAGTCAACAGTGTCAAAGTCACTATCGAATTTTCTCGATGTCATGGAAAGAAAGCTTTGCCGTGAGTGGATAAAATTTGAGTAGACCGACGAGGAAAAAAAACAAGCAAAACAGGAGTTTTATGCGAAGGCAGGCTTCCCAGGAGTCATAATGTGCGTTGATGGTACGCATATAAAAATAAGAAAACCGTCTAAAGAGGGTTTTCTATACTACAATAGAAAAGGTTTTTACAGCATCAATGCTATGGTGGTGAGGATTATTTTTTCTTACATCAGTGCCACAATTGAAATAATTTTATCAATTTATTTTTAGGTATGCGATAACAGATTACGCATAAAAAGCATTGATGCGCGGTATCCAGGATGCAATCACGACTCACATGTGTGGGGATTGAGCAAGTTGAACTTTCAGATGGAACGGCGATATCGCGAAGGCGAAAGAAATACATGGCTGTTAGGTATTTAAATACATATGTACGTTTCTTAAACTCAGTGTTGAATAGTTATTTGCTTTTTTAACAGGCGATGCTGGGTATCCATTGCAGCCTTGGCTAATGACTCCGTATCGGTCCGTAAATCATGGCAGCCAAAAAAGAAGTTACAATATGAGGCACTCTAAAACGAGAAATATTGTAGAGCGGACAATTGGGGTCTTGAAGAATCGTTTTCGATGCTTGTTGGGAGCTCGAGAACTACACTACTCACCGGAAAAAGCATGTCAAATTGTAAACGTTGCTTGTGCCCTCCATTATATTTGCATCCACTACAAAGTGGATGATTTGAGCGCAAATAAATTCGATTTTGAAAACCGTGAGGAAGAGGAAGAAGAACAAAGCAATGACCCCAATTATGCTTCCATAGCAAACCGTATTAGAGACAATATACTTTCTGCTTTTTAAATTAAAATATTTTATATTCATTTTTTATTTTATTCAAAATATGCTCTACATTACTCTATTAAATAAAAACAATTGCATTCAGTCCATTTTACAGCTCCTACATTAAAAAATTAAATGCTTTTTTTTCATTTCACAGCTCGTTATATAAATGAATAATAGTAAAATAAATAAAAGGCTAACAATTAAAAAATGACTACTTTGAATCAGGCTTATAATTTGGATCTAATCTTAGCATTTGCATTTTTATTTCTACTTTTTCCTTCAACAGCTCTTCCTTAATTCTATTGTGTCGCTTCTGTTCTTCAAGTTGCTTCACTGCAGTTGCCGCCAAAGTTTCAAGAGAACGATTCATGTACCGTAAATATTTAGTAACTTCTTCCATTTTACCAAAGGCAGCTTCATTGAATTTTTTCGTCTCTGCATAAAATTCTTTTTGATTTTGAATCTGTTGCTTAAGTAATGAAGAATGAGTAATGAAGAAGTCTGCTCTCGGCTCTCTATTTTGGCTGCTAGCTCCACTGGTTGAAGGGATATCATCCGAACGAGCGGAAGTGTCCATTTCAGTGGTTTCGGCAGCATCTTCTACCTCCACACTATCGCCATAATCGCGGGCCCCACTTATTCCACTTGTGCATGTTTCCAAACCCGTCAAAGCTATCACCTTTTCCTCCAGTGGGCTTATGCGTTGTAAACGGCAAGGACCTCCACCGGTGCTCATCCTTTATTTTTTGTTATGCGATAATTTTCGCTTCATGTAGCATTTCCAGTCAATCCAGACCTGCACGAAAACGTTAGACTTAACTTAATTTTTTGAAATTAATTGTAGGTAATACCTTACCTTTCTCCATGTATTGGAATCTTTTGTTGGTGGGCCAAGTGCATTTAAATTCCTTGCAACCTCCTCCCAAAACTCTTGTACTTCTTCCTTCGGTCGCTTTTGGAAGCCCTGCGCAATATCTCTTTTTGTGGCCATCATATCACACAATTTTTCGTATTGCTCTGCCGTTGTTACTTTTGACCTGCAAACATATCAAAAAATATCATTTAAGCACAAACAACCAAGGACACCACCATTATATCTTTTACAACTATAATCATAAAGTTTTACTTACATATTTGAGGAAATTATTTTATCCAAGTGCACGAAAATGAATATAACGGCTTTCCGCCAACAAAACTTCAACGTACATCAACGTAATTACGATCGCAATGCAGAATACATAGAATTGGAATTTTCGAAGTTAAATCGAAACGCAGAATACCAAAGTTGCCAATCGGAGAAAATTTCGATTCGAGTAGAAATGCAGAATAGGGCTGAATATGTTTGTCGAGTTCGAGCAATGTGAAGAAGCGATCATACTAGCAGGTGACAACAAAATTTTAGCTACTGGCAGAGGAGTTGTGCGTTTGAAGTCGAACATGTGTGACGTAACACTTGTTGATGTGTTGTATGTATCAGGGTTGCAATGCAACTTCGTTTCGGTTGCAAAGGCAGTCAACAGTGGATACATTGTAGAATTCAACAAGCAAACGGCAACAATCAAGAATCAGCACGGAGGAATAGTTTTACATGCAAATAAGGTCAGTGATTTGTTTATTTTAGAGCCAAATAAAAACACATTGTTTTTTGCAAGGAAATCAATTGATGATGCTATGAAGTGGCATTCGCGCTATGGTCATATTAATTTTGCCAAGCTACGATTATTGAATGAGAAGCAAATGGTTCGTGGAATGAAGGTTAGAGTACCACAAGAAATTTGTTGTACTGTGTGTATGACAAGCAAATGTACGCAGAAACCATATAGCAGTACAGAAAGGCGATCAGTGGAAATATTGGGAGTAGTTCACAGTGATGTGTACGGCCCAATGAGAATTCCATCACTTGGTGGCGCAAGATATTTTCTAACGTTTATTGATGATAAAACGCGATACGTTTTTGTTTATTTTTTGAAGAGTAAAGATGAAGTCTTCAATAAATTTAAGGAGTTAAAAACAATGGCAGGGTGCCAAAGTGGCAAGAAACTCAAAGTGCTACGAAGCGATAATGGTACAGAGTTCGTAAATAATTCGTTTGATAATTTCTTAAAAGAAAATGGTATAATACGGCAACTTAGTGTTCCATACACACCTCAGCAGCACGGCGTTGCAGAAAGGTTTAATAAAACGCTGGTTGAAATGGAGAGGAGTATGTTAGTCAGTTCGGGTGTAAACGAAACCCTTTGGGCATAGGCTGTATAAATTAACGAGACGGAGGTTTATTTATTAATTAATTTTATTAGGTCGGCACTACATATGTGCCTATTTTATTATCTTAAAATTATTTATGTTTTTTTAGCGGCACTATGTGCCTGTCGAGTCTAGTAACTTAAAAAGACTGACTACACTTAACTTTAAAGTTTATAATCTAACCTATGCTTGAGCCGGCCTACGTGACCAAAGATGCTTGGTCAGCTAAAAGGGTTTGCGCGTGTAGCGCTCACCTGCAGCTATTTGGTTTTGGGGGAGAAGACATGGTTGCTCGTGTTTCGCTCACTTAAGAATTTAGCGGATGCGCGTTTAGCGCAGTTGCACTTTTGGTTGTAATAGGACTCCAAAGTATGCAAACGGTTTGCATGTTTCTAGCATATACGGTGGGAATGGAATTTATGTAGTAGTTCATAAAATATTGTGTTAACTCCTCCCTCCGAAATATCAAGCGTCCCCGCTTGATTAATTAAAAAAATGGGATGTCGTTAAAACTTCTATGCTGCGTCCTTTTAATTACTGTCATTTGAAATGATTCCGGTTTGCTAATAATTATTTCAGGCTTTACGCGCTTTTTGCATCTGAAAATTGCAATTATGGTAAGTACTAGGGCTAATAGCCCAAAATGAGTGAATAAACTGGATTTCACTAAAAGATTCAGAAATCTTATTTTTTTAATATTTTTTATATTAAGCTCTTTCATAAGTTTTAAGGATAGAACTTCCTCGAACTCTGAATTTGAGTTTGAATGTTGGATTAAAGCAAGCAGTGGTCTCAAGCTATGTTGTTCTAAAGTTGTAAAATTCATGTTATTTATTCTTATAGTTTCATTAAAGATTCTTATCAAATATGATCCTCTTAATTTTCTAGTATTATTATTTGTAGTAAATTTCCTTCGAAATTATTTAAAGGTATTAATCCATTATTTATTTCTACAATATTTTTAACATGTTCCGTATTTGTTACAGTGCACTTATATGGTTTATTCCTTATTAAATTTTTTATACAATTTTCGTTTTCCAAATTAACAATTTGGGTTTGTTTGCAAATTTTTATTTCATTTGTTATTTTACAATATTTTTCTATACCATAATATTCTTCATTACATTTCAGTATTTTTTCAAAATTTATCTTTAAAATAGTTTCGTTTTTACTTAAAGGCTTAATTGTAATAGATTTGCAAATTTCTTTACCGGTTTTCGGTATTTTTATCATATAAATTAGTTTTGAACGTCTGCAAAATTCAGAGATTCTTCTAACGAACCAAATTGCAGATTCTCTTGGATAAAAATTTTATTTATTCTATGAGCTTCTTGATTGTTAATAATAACTAAGTTAATAATGTTCGCTTTAGTTAAGTGAATTGCTCTTTTAATATTTTCTAACTCATCTTTGATTATGTCAATTTTAAATTTATATTTAAGTATTAGGGCGGTTTGAAATTCGTTACTACTTCCTAGAGACTTTATTATTGAGTTGCTAATTTCTGTTATATTGTTTATTCTTTCTAAAATGTTTTTGTTGATTATTAATTGTTGGTTGTTATTCTCGATTACTTCTTTAAATTTGCTGTTGATGGCTACTAAATCGTCATGGTCCGGGTTGCCAGCTATCCATTTCCAGGCTGATCCTATGTAGTCTAGTGATCTTTTATTTTCTATTATGGTATTGTAGGTCACGTTCTTGTGCTTTTTTAAGTTTTTCGAGAGTTTTTGTTCTAGTCTCTTCCCGATTTTCGCGATTGGATGGACAGGGTCTGCCAAAAAATATGTCAACTGGTTTTTTTCCTGTAACGGAGTGGATAGTATGATTGTATTCGTTTACAGACCATTGCAAAAGGTCCTCAAAGTTTTTGTCTGGGTATTCTTGTCTAAGGCATCTCATTATTTCGAAATGTCGAGTGGAATCTTTCTATTTGTCCGTTCACTTCGCTTTTGTATGGTGGTGCAGTGAAAATTTGTATGTTAAATTCATTTTCTAGCATGAATTTTATTGGTTGTGAACTAAATGTCTTTTCGTTGTCAAAAACCATGCATTTGGTTACTCCGAAGTAAAATATTATGTCTCTTAATGGTTTTTTTATGTTTTCGATACTTTTCCCGTCTATATTTTTTATTACAGCTAATTTTGAAAATTTGTCAATAGAAGTAAGTGCTTGCCTGTCGAAAAAATGTCTATATGAATGGTATGTCCTGCGTACTCTGGTAGAGGTGTAGCGCCGAGTTTTGGATTGTTTGGATGTCGGTCATATTTGTTCTCTTTACATATTCTGCACAACTTAATTATTTTCCTAACTTTCTTCGCCATCGCGGGAAAATAATATTTTTCCAAAATCTGTAATTTATTTTCTTTTTCGTTTCTATGGGCACGGTTATGTTCTTCGATAATAATTCTGTCTTGATCATCCGTATTTGTAATATCTTCGACAGCAAGTTGTGTGAATCGTATTTTGTAATTAGCGAAATGTAGAGGGTAAATGGCTTGAATTTTTAGCATAATCGTTTCTGTTGTTTGAATGCCATTTATTATTGAAGGATTTAGATGTTTTTTTAAAAGTGAATTCAGTGACTCCTCGGAAAGGATTTTTTCTGTGATAAGATGTCTATGGTACATTGGAAAAATTATTTCGAATTTATGTGAAGATTCCGGTCCTTCAGAGATAAAAAGTTGGTTTTTAAAGACATTTACTGGGGTTTCTACTGAGTATATCAGATTTTCCGGTGAACTATCATTACTATGAACTGTAAGTGAGTTAACGTTTGAAATTGGTGGTCGTGAAAGGAAATCTGCAACTACATTTGAACAGCCGGGTTTGTAAATTAGTTCATGGTTGTATTCCTCTAGCTGAGCTTTCCATCTCTTCATTTTGGTGTTTGTGTTTTTATTGCTTATAGCGAAAGTTAAGGGTTGGTGATCGGAGTATATTTTGACCTTTTTTGATCCGTAAAGGAAGCATCTAAGGGACTGTAAAGCCCAAATTATCGCTAGCATTTCTTTCTCGTTTGTTGCAAAGTTCTGCTCCGCTCTGCTTAGCGTTCTTGATAGGAAGCATATTGGTCTACCATCTTGTGAGAGTACTGCTCCCAAAGCGTAATCGGAGGCGTCAGTGGTAAGCTCGAATGCTTTCTCAAAATTGGGATAATGGAGTATAACATCTTCGGATGTGGGGCACATTTTTAGTTGGTTGACAGCTTCCACCTGTTCAGTTGTCAAATTCAGTTTGGTCTTTTTAGACTGATGTTTGGAAATTCTTCCCAGTTCCCCTCTCAATATTTCAGTGAGTGGTTTTGCGATTTGAGCATAGGCTCTTATGAACTTGCGATAATGTCCAGTCATTCCCAAAAAGGAGCGTAAGCCATGAACGTTCCTGGGAAGCGGGAAATTTGTTATTGCCTCCACTTTTTTTGGTGTGGTGCCAATACCATTTTGATCGACAATGATACCTAGAAACTCTATTTCTTCTTTAATCGAGCTTCTTCCAACGTATTGAAAATAATCTTCAGATTATCGAAATGCTCTTTTTTAGTTTTACTAAAGATTATAATATCGTCTATGTAGATGTAGCAGCGAATGCCAATATGTTCTCTAAGGACGTCATCTAAAGTGCGCTGAAAAATGGCAGGTGCGTTCCTTAGGCCAAATGAAAGTCGTGTAAACTCAAATTTTCCATTCGTAACCGAGAAGGCGGTCTTCTCAATGTCAGCCTCATTTAGTGCAATCTGGTGGAAACCACTTTTGAGGTCAATGGTGGAAAAAAATTTATTTTTCCCTAGGTTGGACTGAATGGTGGTAATATCCGGAATGGGATATTTATCTGGGATGGTTTCTTCGTTGAACTTACGATAATAAATTACCATCCGATATTTTCTCTGTCCCGAAGCATCCTGTTTCTTTGGTACTACCCATACAGGGGAATTGTATGGGGATTTCGATGGACGAATGATGCCATCATTCAACAATTCAGCAATTTGTTGGTCAATCTCCTTTTTCAGAGGCATAGGATATGGGTAAGTTTTTGAGTAAATGGGCCTTTCATTCCTTGTTCTAATTTCTGCTTTGACATTAGTGACGAAAGTCAATTTCTTGTCGGGTTCGGCGAATAGGGTTGGACATGAACTTATAAGTTGCTTTAGTTTTTCATTATCTTCAGGATTCAAGTGATTAGTCCGTAGGGTTGTATGTGTAATTGAGTTTATTGGAAGCTGTTTGCCCCGTTATGAAGTTGTGGCCTATTCTGATAATTAACCTGTTTGGTTTGTATGGACTTGTCAACGTTGGGACTGGGGGTTTGGGTGGTAGTTGTGGTCTGTAACCCTGTTGAGAATTTCCGTAAGCGTATTGTACGATGTGACGTATCGATTTGCTTGTGGTGTGCCGTATTGTCGATATTGTGGAGTCGGATTTGAAACGGGTTGTAGTACGACATTCCGTCCATATTGTAGGGGAAGGTTTAGACCATACCTTTGTGGAGGTCTAGGGAAAGATCCTTGCCCAAAATTGGCAAGCTCTGGGTAAAACGATCGTCCTTGCGTCTTAGCGGGGTATGTTCGTTGTTGGGAGTGGTTTGTCTGTTTTTGATTACTTATCATACGGGAAATGTTGTTGGCATAGCTTGTCCGATAGTTCATATTGTCCAATTTAAGGCACATGTGAAGGGCTTGTGGCAAGCTGGTTGGTTCCCTCACACTGAGTAAACTTGGCAGTTGCCCATTGAGACCCCTAACGAAGGTGTATAGTGCTCTTTCTCTATAGGTATTAGCCATAGCAGTCATGGCTTCCTCTCCTAGCTCCAGACAATAAATCTTATCTAGTATGAGAGAGAGACACCTGTAGACCTCGTGGTAGAATTCCTCTACTGTTCTACCCTGTTGGACAAGAGTTGTCATTTGGTACTCTAAGGTACTGACGTCTCTTTTATCCGAGAAATGAAGCATTAGGCACTTCTTGATCTTACTCCAATTCAATGGAGTCCGATATGACTCGAGTGCCGCGTCGGCCTCGCCTGTAATTTTGTGTCTGATTGTGTGAAGAATTGAATAATACTTTGGCGAATCCCTGTTTTGACCATGCATCAACAGTATCCTATCTACGGATTTCCTCCACGAGCTAACCTCTCCTGGTCTTCCAGAAAATTCCCTCAAACACTTCACTGCATCTGGTATTCGGTCTAATGACTCGGTATGCCTACTGAAGTCCACTCTATGCTCCTCTTCTTCTACTACTCTAGGGTGTAGTAGGGCGGTAACTGTTTCTGTTATTAAGTTTGAAAGCTCTCTTCTCTGGTTAGCAGTAAAAACAGAGGGTAAGGAGGAGGTACCTGAACTGTTATTATTTGCCTGAAAATTTAACCTCGAAAGGGTCTCTGCTATCTGTTCTTCTTGCGCCATTTTGTTCACTTGTTTATGATTATTTAAATTAAATTTTTTTTTTTTTTTACAGTGTTAACTTTTCTTTTGTTATAACAATAATTATTTCCTTTCACATAACCTTACTTACTAATAATTTTAATATCAAACTTACATAAATATCATTTGCATTTTCCTGTGTTGATAGTATTTCCTCTTTTGTGTGATTAATTTAGATTTCTCCTCTTGTAGTGGTATTTGTTGTATTGGTTCTATTTGATGAATTAATTTAAATCTTTCCTCTTGTAGTTGTATTTGTTGTATTTGATGAATTAGTTTAAATCTTTCCTCTAGTAGTTGTATTTGTTGTATTGGCTGTATTTGATGAATTAATTTAAATCTTTCCTCTTGTAGTTGTATTGGTTGTATTTGATGAATTAACTTAAATCTTTCCTCTTGTAGTTGTATTTGTTATATTGGTTGTATTTGATGAATTAATAGCAAAGTTCAAACCAAAAGGCAAAGAGTACATATTGGTAGGATACTCTGATGTATCAAAAGCGTACAGGTTATACGATCGTGAGTCGAGACGATTGATAGTTAGCAGAGATGTATATTTCGTTGAGTCAATGGTGCGAAACCAACAAACGAATATTCAAACGGCGGTAGGTGTACATGAGTAGGCACATTTACATGACAGCGGCAATAGCGATGTTGCAAATTTAAATACTAATTCAGGCGAAAGCGAAGTACTACAATCAGCATTAGTTAACAGCGATCCAATCCGCTGAAGAAGAAGAAGAAGTTCCAGTACTACAAAAGCAGAGAGGACCTGGTAGACCGAAAATTGTTCGAAGTGGAGGGCCAGGCGGACCAACGAAACAATACAACTATTTAAATATGATGCAATATTATGAAATAGAAGTACCAGAAACGGAAAAACAGGCGTTGACAAGCCAATACGCAAATAAGTGACACGAAGCTATGGAAAATGAATACCAATCGTTATTAGACAACGATACATGGCAACTTGCGGAATTGCCAAATGGGCAGAAAGCAGTGCGCAGCAAGTGGGTTTTTGCTTTAAAGAAAGACAAAAACGGTAAAATAGAACGTTTCAAAGCAAGATTAGTTGCTAAGGGC
Source organism: Bactrocera neohumeralis (assembly GCF_024586455.1). NCBI lineage: Eukaryota > Metazoa > Arthropoda > Insecta > Diptera > Tephritidae > Bactrocera > Bactrocera neohumeralis. Next base: position 23,195,028 of record NW_026089622.1, read on the forward strand.
TGTTCGCAAACATACGGTGTAAATTATAAAGATACGTTTTCACCGGTGGTGCGGTATAGCACAATAAGAATGATGTTTGCGATTGCAGCGGAGTATGGCATATTTGAACAGCGAGTTGTGTGATGAAATTTATATCAGCCAACCAGCTAGGTTTGTAGATAAACGATATCCAAATCATTGTCTGAAGTTGAAAAAGGCATTGTATGGACTTAAGCAGTCTGGGCGGCAATGGAACATCAAGTTGGACGGCATATTAAAAGGTATTGGATTCCAACCATGTAAAAGCGAGCCGTGTGTATATGTAAAGCACTATAATGGCCACATCAATATTATAGCAGTATATGTCGATGATCTGCTTATAGCGTGCTCCGATTACAAACAAATGCAACAAATAAAGAATGACATTTCGAAAGAAGTTAAGATAGTTGACAAAGGACCAGTACAATATTTTTTGAGCATGGAAATCGATCGCGATGGTGAAACTGGGTCCATATGCGTTGGGCAAAAATCGTATATACAAAAGATGTTAAGCGAATATAATATGGAAAACTGTCGACCAATCGCTACTCCACTAGTTACGGGACATCAAGTAAATTGTAACGAGAGTAAATGTAAGAAGGCCAACCAGATGCGGTACCAATCATTAATAGGTTCATTGATGTACCTAGCAGTATGTACGCGGCCAGATATTTTGCACTCAGTGCGTAAACTTGCGCAACGAAACAATGATCCACATTCAGAGCATATGGCTGCAGCTATGAGGTTATTGCGTTACCGGTGTAATACTCAAGATATGCGATTGCGGTATTATAGCACTGGCAAAGAAATCGAATGCTTTGTCGATGCAGATTGGGGCGGCGATAGCAGCGCGGGTAAGTCATATACGGGGTATGCATTCATACTTGCTGGAGGTGTTTTTTCATATGAATCAAAGAAACAATCAACAGTAGCCCTCAGCAGCACCGAGGGCAAATACATGGCACTTACGTCAGCCGTGAAAGAAGCAGTATTTTTACGAACACTTATGGAAGAAATGAGAATCGAATATCCTAAGACGATCATGGTAAATGGAGACAACCTCAGTGCCATGAATCTTGTGAAGAATCCGGTATATCACGCAAGAACCAAACACAACGACATAAAATATCATTACATAAGGGATATTTATCGAGGAGGCGGCACCGATATCAAATATTGTTGCAGCAGTGACATAATTGTTGATATTTTGAGGAAAAACTTAGCAGAAGCCAGAAAACTTAGCCACAAGAAGTTAACAAAGATGCTAGGTTTAAATTAATTAAATGTATTGTATTATTTTGTAATATGCATGTATATGAACGTTGAGGAGACGTGTTGAAATGCAGTCCTGTGTATAACAAAGTACATATACATGCAACTCTGATGTATTTGAAATGAAATCGTATTGTAACTGAACTTTATTGTACCTACACATTTTTCTCACTCTTGTTCAAACCACTGAAGGTTAAACAAGTACTTTTAATAAAAAGTTTAACAAAATTCAACAAAAAACACGAGTTTTAAGACATTTCCCGTGAAAATTGGTGCACGTTTTCGGAAAAGCCGCTCTACCTTTGAATATTTTGATAAAACAACCAAACTGAAAATATCACAAATATTAATATATATATATATATATTTATTTAATATATATATATATATATATATACATATATATATTTAATGTATATTTATATAAGCATTTTCATTAAATGGAACTGCAATATGTTGAAACAAAATATAAATTATGGTCACAAGTATCTTTTTTTTATGTATGCAGATATATAAAACTGTCTTTCTTATGTACGTATTAAAGCCCACAACTTGAGAAAAGTTTTCCCAATTGTAGCTAAAATGAATTTTTACAACTGGCATCATCACCATTACTGTTCTATCGCATGTACAGTGTTGTGAACAAAATAGGAACAACCATAAGGTGTTGTGAAGTTTTAAAATGTGCTGGTTTCTTATTAAATAAAATTGTTTTTAGATACAAGTACAACTCATATAATTTTTCCAACCTGTGATTAGAATTTCCCACCATGCAAAGGTAAATAAAAACAAATATTAATGCGAAACTCTAAAACCTGCAAATTATGTTTACCTCTTTTTGTTCACACAACTGTACAATTCCGATATGAAGTAAACTTCCGCTCTTTAATTTGTGTACAACAGTGGTCAGCATTTCATAGCAAAATTTTGCAAACTAACTTCACACGTACGCTTACGCTCTATCGTTCAGTCGTTGTCGCGCCAGCAACGAATTAACATCACGCAAGACTATAGTGCAAAACTAAATATGCCCTGCGAGAAATATTTTATGATTATAAATGCCTTTGGTGCCATGCAATGCCATTTATGTTCCAAGTCTTTTAAAGATAATAGGGAATATATCCTTAAAAGACGTTTTGTTAATTTTCATTATACTCTTAATTAATTATAAAATTTGCTTAATTTTAATTCCAATTTCTCACTGGGCCACTTTTTTTTCGTGCTCACCAACACAGTGAAAGATCCTCTCATGCCGACCACTGGTGTACAATGTCAGTATTGCCGCAACCATTCTGCCAGAGATAATTAGTCTAAATTAAATTAGATTATTCCTTTGAGTTGCTTAAAAAATAAAAAGAAAACCACAATCGATTAATATCTATGATTATCTCTATTCAGTATATTCAAAATGGCAGCAAGAGTTCGTTTTAGTTTGAGCAGGAATAAAGGGATGTTAAACTTATTCAAGTGTGAGAGCGCCTCAAAATTAGCGTTTTTTATAACATTTTCCATTATGGCCACATTGAACAAAATAACAATTTGTGGGCATTTATCAACCCAATACCCAACATTTAGTACGAATAAAATTACTAAATATTGGTTATTTATTATATGGAGAAACTATTTAAATCTTTTTAAAGAATATTATAACAACTGGCTTTTGTCCTTTCAATACCCAATAATAGGATTTAAGCTAGTTAGCTCTCAATCATTAAATGTTTTTAATCATTTTCCATTGAAAATAAAACTATGATGCTTCAAATTACAAAACGTTTCATTAAATATCTTTAAATTTCTCAAATTTATTTAATTTTCATTGTTCTACATTTTTTATAAGTGGTCTTGAACGATGCAACAAATCCCTCCGTTTACACATTTTTTTGGTAAGATTTCAATCTGGCCATCGCTGGTTTCTAACCTGAAATCTTTTGCTTGGTCAGCAAGTGTTAATAACTGAAATTTAAACATTTTATTTGGTTACCTTAACATAGGTAACCCATGTTAATCTTTTGTTCGGTTACCAAACAAATGTTAAGGTAGCCAAACAAAATGTTACGGGAAGTAAACAACAGATTTTAGTAACAATTTTTGACGTTTCATAACATGAAATCCATGGTAACCACTGTAAATAACATAAACGTATCATCTACTTACGTTAACATATCATATTAAATATTGTAGCCCTCAACTTTTTATAACAATTAGGAACAAACTTAAATAGTATAGTTATAGTAGTATAGTATTTATTTTTAAAATTGAATGTTAAGGTATCTAACAAACACAAAAAAAAAATAATTTAGTTCTTTATATTAATTTTAGACATTTGCAAATTTCGGATAAAAAATCTCAAGCCGGACCCAATCATTTGGTAGCAACGAATATGTTCAATTTTGAACAATATTATTATTATATTTAAATTACTTAATACTAATAGTTCTAAATTGATTAATTTAAGATATCATTGTTAAATTAACTTACATATGTATTGTTCAAAAAGTTTATTCTACGAGCTGAAATACCATAAAAGAGTTCAGTTACTAAAAAATAAAAAACATCCGACTATTTTAGGCTAATAATGTTCAACAAACTGATTTCAGCTTTTCACCGTTATTCCGAATGTTTAAGAACTTGGATGATTAGCCGAAATCATCTATAGGTGGAAGTTTGTGGTGAGCATGCACTAGAGATGACAAATATCTGAGTACCTGTGACTTTGTCACTGCTACTTAAAAATCACTGGTCACAGCTGTGACAAGTTTCCTAATGTAGCAGTGACTGGAAATAACGAACACATGGGAAACAAAGTAGCAGTCACAGTATCACACGAAAAATTGCGACTGTGACAAAATAGCATTTACAGGGAAACATGAAAAATTACGACTGTGACAAAACAGCTTTCACAGGGAAACATGAAAAATTGCGACTGTTGCAAAATAGCACTCACAGTGTAAAATAAAAATTGTGGGTGTGATGAATTCATATTCATTAAAGCTATGAATTTTCTTCAATTTTAGATAAGTAAAAATTGGTTAACATACAAAAAGTTAATTTAGCTTTAAACGGGTAATACTTATGTACAAATTAAATTGATTACAGAAACCTCAATGCTGTAGTAAAGCTAATTATAAAACTTTTAATCTTAAAATTGCATTAATTTATATAGTTATTTAAAAAAACTTATAAAAAGTATTTTATAAGTAACGAAATATTTTTAAAAGTATGTTTTCGTTTACTTAAAATTGTCATCCGATCATTTACATTAATTTTTGTATGAAACGGTTACAAATTAGTTTGCTTATACGTAATAAAAATTAAAGATGTCTGTGTCAAAAAGAACCAAAACAAGTTATGTGTGGCAATATTTTAAAGAGATGGATGCTGTTTTCGCAAAATGTGATATTTGTAAATCCAAAATATCATATAAAACGTCAACATCAAATTTAAAGATAACATATCGAACGGAGGCATCCTACCGTTCGATTGGAAATGGTAATATAATTTTGAAGTTATTATCAAATAGGTATTGTGAAAATGTTTTTGCAGTCGGAAACTACGCCAGCGCCGCAAAATGCGCCTGTTACTTTTTAAGAGGATATTCCATCAACTTCGACTGCATTACCAAAGCCTTTAACACAAGCTAAGATTTTAAATGTCGCGCGGCTAAAATCAAAAAGTGAAATAACAAGCAAGTTATTGCAGCTCTTTACGGTGGATTTGCAACCTTTCTCTATAGTTGAGCACAAAGGTTTTCGGGAATTTGTAATAGCCCTAAATCCATCTTATGACATTCCTAGCAGACGTGTGATTTCAAAATCAATGATTCCTGCATTGTATGAGGAATGTAAACATAAGGTGCGAGAAATGATTAGGAGCGGGGAAAAGTTTTGCATCACCACTGATTGTTGGACATCGCGGAACACGTCTAGTTTCATTGCTGTAACGGCACATTATGTCTCCGAAAATGTTGAACTATTTTGCACACCATTAATGCTTTTGTTGCTTTTACCAGGGTCTGGTTCACATGCTGCTTCCACCGCAAAGTTGAATCCAGCGTAAGACCAAGATATTTGGCCCTGCTAGTCATCTCGACCTCTCTACCACCAAGTGTGAGTTTCCTGAGACCAGGTAGGGACCTGCGTCTCGTAAACGGAACTACCGTCGTCTTTGTCCGTAGACACTTGGTCTTTTAAGGGGGTACTCTCATGTGAACGCATACATTTTACCACCTTTTAGGAATTTTTTTTTTATGTGACAACAAAATTCAATAATTTCAATTTTTTAATATATTTTTATTTGTGTTTTAAAATGTACAAAATTTTTTTTTGTTTTTTACATTTTTAATATATTTTTTTTTTAAATCAAAGTAGTCCCCAACAAAAAAAAGTAGTTCACTGGTCATGGTGATAGCGGCTGTTCATGTTGTCTGAAATAAAAAAAATCGAATGGATTATTATTCAGTATTTCTGCGGCTATCGTCCCTACCAAATATAATCAATATCATTAAAAAAAATGTCGAACTTCAAAAAAAAAGTCACGAAAACCTTGTTTTTATTCGTTAAAAATCGTTTAAAAAAATATGAAAATATTTTCGAAAATAAACAATTCTGGTAGGGACAATAGCTATAAATGAGTAGAAGAACATATGTAAATTTTAAAGCAATCGGTTGAATACTTTTTTTTAGGACCATGACAGTTTCAGAAAATTATGATTCGAGAAAAATGCGTTTAGAAACGTAGCAGCTGCAGACTTGTCATGGCGTCTGGTAGACAGTCGCTTACGACACGTCGGCGACTATGAGCTGTAACTTATCAAATACTATGAATTTCGGTCTGAATTTTTCACAGCATGTTTTCAATAGGTTTTACTATCAAAATTTAAAAGCAAAATCGATTTTTCGAAGTGATTACATGAGAATACCCCTTTAAGGTATTATCAAAACTTTTAATGCCAAAGCAAATAAATATATATGTATGTAACCTATATTAATTATATATTTAGGTAATATTATAAACCTTACTTAAGTATGCATTTTAACAGATTTTGTGGAATTCAACAAGAAATAGGTCAATTTGCACATATGTACTTATCTGCTTTAATATCAAATATATAGAGAATATAATTAAATGATATCCGTAGTAGTTTGCGGGTTTGAAAATATGTGAATATATATATAATATTTCCCCTGCATACGGTTGTGCGCTGGGTTTGGGACCCGCCACGTAAAAAGCCCCCCCAATGAAATCTAAACGACAGCCTCGGATGAGAGACCCCCCTTTTGATGACGACCATGGCAAACGAAATAAGGACTACGATTTGAGGGCATGCACCTGGAATGTCCGGACCCTTAATTGGGAAGGTGCCGTTACCCAGCTGGTTGATGTCCTGGCGAAAATAAAGGCTGACATCACCGCCGTCCAAGAAATGCGATGGACGGGACAAGGCCGTGTAGGTCCTTGCGAAATTTACTACAGTGGCCATATAAAGGAGCGCAAGTTTGGTGTTGGATTCGAGGTGGCAGAGAGACTCCGTCGCCGAGTACTACCATTCACTCCGGTGAATGAACATCTAGCCACAATCCGCATCAAAGCTAGGTTCTTCTACATATCGCTGATTTGCGCCCATGCCCCGACGGAAGAGAAGGACGATGTGACCAAAGATGCCTTCTATGAGCGCTTGGAGCGCGCTTATAAGAGCTGCCCCCGCCACGATGTCAAAATCGTGCTTGGCGACTTTAACGCCAGGGTGGGTAAAGAAGGTATCTTTGGCACTACGGTCGGTAAATTCAGCCTCCACGACGAAACTTCCCCAAATGGGTTGAGGCTGATTGACTTCGCCGGGTCCCGAAATATGGTTATCTGTAGTACTAGATTCCAGCATAAGAAGATTCATCAAGCTACCTGGCCGACGGATTGCCGGCCGAGCTATTCAAACACTGCGGCGAAGAACTGATAAGGAGCATGCAGCATCTTCTTTGTAAAATATGGTCGGACGAAAGCATGCCCAACGATTGGAATTTAAGTGTGCTATGCCCAATCCATAAAAAAGGAGACCCCACAATCTGCGGCAACTACCGTGGGATTAGTCTCCTCAACATCGCATATAAGGTTCGATCGAGCGCATTGTGTGAAAAATTAAAGGCCACCGTCAACGAACTGATTGGACCTTATCAGTGTGGCTTCAGACCTGGAAAATCAACAACCGACTAGATATTCACCATGCGCCAAATCTTGGAAAAGACCCGTGAAAGAAGAATCGACACACATCACCTCTTCGTCGATTTCAAAGCTGCTTTCGACAGCACGAAAAGGAGCTGCCTTTATTCCGCGATGTCTGAATTTGGTATCCCCGCAAAACTAATACGGCTGTGTAAACTGACGTTAAGTAACACCAAAAGCTCCGTCAGGATCGGGAAGGACCTCTCCGAGCCGTTCGATACCAAACGAGGTTTCAGACAAGGCGACTCCCTATCGTGCGACTTTTTCAACCCGCTTCTGGAGAAAATAGTTCGAGCTGCAGAACTAAATAGAGAAGGTACCATCTTCTATAAGAGTGTACAGCTGCTGGCGTATGCCGATGATATTGATATCATCGGCCTCAACACCCGCGCCGTTAGTTCTGCTTTCTCCAGGCTGGTCAAGGAAGCAAAAGAAATGGGTCTGGCAGTGAACGAGGGCAAGACGAAATATCTCCTCTCATCAAACAAACAGTCGTCGCACTCTCGACTTGGCTCTCACGTCACTGTTGACAGTCATAACTTTGAAGTTGTAGATAATTTCGTCTATCCTGGAACCAGCATTAACACCACCGACAATGTCAGCCTGGAAATCCAAAGCAGGATTGCTCTTGCCAACAGGTGCTACTTTGGACTGAGTAGGCAATTGAAAAGTAAAGTCCTCCCTCGACGAACAAAAGCTAAACTATATAAGTCGCTCATAATTCCCGTCCTGCTATATGGTGCAGAGGCTTGGGCGATGACAACAACCGATGAGTCGACGTTACGAGTTTTCGAGAGAAAAATTCTGCGAAAGATTTATGGTCCTTTGCGCATTGGCCACGGCGAATATCGCATTCGATGGAAAGATGAGCTGTACGAGATATACGACGACATTGACATAGTTCAGCGAATTAAAAGACAGCGGCTACGCTGGCTAGGTCATGTTGTCCGGATGGTTGAAAACACTCCAGCTCTGAAAGTATTCGACGCAGTACCCGCCGGCGGAAGCAGAGGAAGAAGAAGACCTCCACTCCGTTGGAAGGACCAATTGGAGGAGGACCTAGCTTCGTTTGGAATATCCAATTGGCGCCACGTAGCGAAAAGAAGAAACGACTGGCGCGCTGTTGTTAACTCGGGTATAATCGCGTAAACGGTGCCTACGCCAATTAATAAGAAGAAGAATATATAAGCGTACATTTCTAAAGATTGAAATTAGCATCATAGTGCTACTTTGGTAAACAGAAAATTCAGTACAACGAACAGTGAGAGAAATGGCCAATTTGGCGGAGTTTTGAGGAAATCATATATTTTCGAATTCCGCCAAATTTCCTTGTTGTTTTGACAATTAACAAATCGATTGATTATTGATTTTCTTCTCAACTAATTTTCTTTTCCTACTCTTATGCAGTACAAAGTTTATTCACAAAAAAATATTCTATTTAAGTATACCTTTTCCTTTTGATTTGTTTGTTTGAAATTATTAGGTTGTATTAAATTTAAAAAATGTGTTTGTGATCCATGTTTATATGTTTTGTTACTCAATCACGGTGTTTGCCCCCCCCTTTGTAATAAAGCACATGTTCGACCTGTTTGGATTGTTTTTTTAAAACGATGTATTATGTATGTTAAGTTAAAAAATTAGCTTCAGGCTTTTTCAAGTTTTTGTTTTTTTTTAGCAGTTTTTAGATACAATGTCAGTCAGCAACAGAATGATTCGCTAGTTTTTTCATTGTTAAGCTCAGAATCTGCAATAACATCAAAAACGATTAAAAGTTTAGATAATGACACAAAAACCCGATACTGCAATATGTAGGTTGTTCGTCGGGATTTGGTAACACTAGTGTTGTAATCTGGAAACTTACAAATTCATCGCAAAATTTGGCATTTTTGATGGTATGCTGCATACTCACAACGTTTTGATATACGAGCTATTTGTGTTGTTTACATTTACTTAAAATATTCTTCCTAAAAAAACAGTACAATTATTTTTTTATTTATTTACTCCTTTAGAAGAGGAGTCAATTATTACAATTGTATTACTTAAGTGTAAAGAAAATTAAAGATTAGTTTGTACTAATGCCTGGTTTCCATTAGGGCAAAATAATTGACATCAAAAATTGCCTTAACGGACTACTGTCTGGTGTCAAATACGTTTTCATTACAACATCGAAACTGACCAAATGTCGATATAGCAGTGCATTTAAAAAACTGTCGGCAGTTTTCGGAGTCATGTCATTGACCATCCGTTTTTACTATAGATGTCAATTGTGACAATTTTGACAGCTGTTAAATTTGAAATATAATTTGCTAAAAAAAAGTGCGTAGTAGTGAATAAAAAATTAATAAAAAAAAAAGAAAAAGTGCAATAGTTGCGGGGATGTGTCTAATAACGACGCTAAAAGCGTGGAATAAGAGGACAAAGCAAAGAAAACCAAAGTAATGGTGGATTAAGTCAGGTTTGAGGAACAGTTCCATCTGTAGTTTTTACACCACACTACGCTCCAAGCTGGTTTCTCAGGACTCAAAGTGGTTGAAGAACTTCCTGAGAATGAGTCTGAAAGATTTCGTGGAGCGTCTTACGCCATATGTTTCAGTGGAGCGTCTTATGCCATATGTTTACAAAAGGAATACCAAATTCCGTAAAGCGATTTCGGTCGGTGAAGGAATACCGTAACACTACGATACTTATCCACAGGCGACTACTTCTCGAACTTGATGAGTGATTTCCCATTAGGATGCTTTTTTTCAAAAGGTAAGTATTCATTTCTGTTCGATGAAAAAATATAAATTGCATTTTAATAAGATTCCCAGCACTCATTAGGAATGCATAAATGTATCAGAGCGTTTTTACTAGCGATAGCATTTTCCCAATTGCTGTGGAGCATTGGATGAAAAACACATAGCGATTCAGGCGCCTGCGGTTCAAAGTATTTCAACTACGAGAAATACAAAAGCATAGTTCTGATGGCTTTGGTTGATGCCGATTATAAATTTTTGTTTGTAGAAGTTGGAGCTTATGGTCGTAAAAAAGATGGGGGAATTTTTGCAAGGTAAAACTATTACAAAATAATAAAATTAGCAGACACTTTATTATGAGGTTGGTAAACATGTTTGCCGAATCTGGGAAACCCAGATGCGAGTGTTGGGGTTCAACAAACAATCGCGGCAGTTGTATCGTCAATTCAGGCACATATATTGGTCAACCATACTTCTCAAAATTTGAAAACAAATTAATAGCAAGAAACTCCCCTTTCCCAAGGTCACCTGATTTGACTTCTTCTTTACTGGCGTAGGAGCCCCTTACGCGATTATAGCCGAGTTAACAACAATGCGCCAGGCATTTCTTCTTTTCGCTACGTGGCTCCAATTTGATATTCCAAGCGATGGCAAGTCCTTCCCCACTTGGTCCTTCCTCTTCCTCTGCTTCCCCCGGCGGGTACTGCGTCCAATACTTTCAGAGCTGCAGTGTTTTCGTCCATTCGGACAACATGACCTAGCAGGCGTAGTCGCTGTCTTTTAATTCGCTGAACTATGTCAATGTCGTCGTATATCTCGTACAGCTTATCGTTCCATCCAATGCGATATTCGCCGTGTCCAACGTGCAAAAAGACCATACATTTTTCGCAGAACTTTTCTCGCAACGTCGACTCATCAGTTGTTGTCTCCTTGTCCAGTCTGGAGAAAGCAGAACTAACGGCGAGGGTTTTGAGGCCGATGATGTCAATATTATTGAGGCAATCCCAACTTCAACCCTTCAAGCCGCAATGAATAATTTTCAAATTAAATGTCGCATATGCGTGGCTGAGCATGGAGGTCATTTACGGTTCATAATTTTAAAAAATAATTAATTATATTAAAAACAATAAAATTTGATATACAATGAAAAAATATAAATGTAATGCATTGATTGAAAAAACTATTTTAAGGTGTGTTTATACAGCACATTTTACCTACTCAAGCGAATAATACTTCAACTTATTATTTTAAAAATCAGTACATATATTATATCATAATGGTTTTATCGCTTCAAAAGCCTTTAATAAGTGTGTACAATTCTAATTATATATGTTTACCCATCTGAGTGTTTAACTGTGGTCATAACATCACCATCTGCCTCCGATTGGGGAGGGTGTTCCAGAACATGATCAATTAAACCCATTCTTTTCGCCTCTTCTGGCGACATAAAATTATCACGTTCCATATCCTGTTGAAGCTTATCGTAGCATTGTTTCGTATGTTTTACGTATATATTTATCAATTGCTTTTTTAGCTTTATAATTTCTTCTGCCTGGATTTGTATGTCCGTTGCTTGTCCCTGAGTAAAAAAAAAACATAAGTATTGGGTTAATAATACATATATGTACATACAAATCAAAAAACTAAATGCAACTAGAAAGTATAAACTTTGAGAAATTTCGAAATTATTTTAAATTTGCTCTAAAATATTAACAAGTAAAAATTGCAATAATTTTCTAAAATCCCAATAAATTTATTAACATAGTAAAATAATTCGGATACATTACCTACAATCAATCAGTATCAACGCTTTTCTATCTAGCGAAAAGAATAAATATGAGATTAGCTGAAAAAAAATGCTGCTAATTCTATCTTTTTAATACAATTATTTTACTTTTCGCCATCAATTGCTAAACATAATAATCTTGTCTCAGCATGTTTCTATCTCAGTTAAAGAAGATTTTTGTCAACACTATACAAAAAGGCAATGGTGTTGACTTAAGAAAAATAACGTAACATCGATATAATCAAAAGAAGCCCTAAATTCATAAATGCCTATGTATTTTATTTTTGTGTTAATTAAAATTTAAATCGCTTACTAAAAAAATAATACTTACACCAGAAAAAAGAACATTAAAGTAGTGAAAATAATTTTAGATCTTATAATAGTTTTTGGGGCCTTGTTTATAAAGTGCTAGATGTTTGTTAACAAATGTATATACATATATACATACAATAAGTTTTGTCGTTTCATAAGAAGAACATAAGTTTATGATTCGAAATACACTTTATTATTATGCAGTATAATCTCCCTGAACATTAATACACTTGCCCCAAAGATCCTCCAATCTGTGGATGCCATCTCTGAATTGAGAATCCGGAAGGTCTGCAAAATACGCTTCAACAGCCGTTGTGACCTCTTCAACTGATGAAAAAAGCTTGCCACGTATAAATTTTTTGAGTTCTGGAAACAAATGGATGCTCCACTTCGAACTTTAATTCATGGATTTTAGCCATTGTCAAAGTGCTCTTGTGATACGGTGCATTGTCCTGATGAAAAATAATTTTTTCTTCAGCAAACCTTGTATTTTTTCACGAATTTTCTCATTCAACTGGTCCAAAAGGTTGCTAGTAATCCACAAACTAAATTCCTCTCGCATCCCAAAAAACGGTTGACATAACCTCCTAGGCCGATTTTCGGACACGAACTCGTTTCAAAGCCGAACAACCAGATTTACACCACTCTTTAGCCTCTTGTTTTGATTCAGGATCATGGTGATAAACCCAAATCTCATTCGTAGTCATAAATTGACACACAAAATCCACTTCATCCTTTTTAAAACGCTTAAAATGTTGCTGAGAAAGTCTCACTCGAATATGTTTTTGTTTAATTGTTAGCGAATACGGCACCCATTGTGTACACAGCTTTCTAAAACCCAAAATGTAACTTAAAATATAGCTCACACTGCCACACATGTGTAGAGCCTCTACTAAATCTCTCTCAGTCAATCGACGATCTTCCAAAACCATAACCAGTGTTTTGGTTATGATTTCTATTGTTAATGCGCTTTTTGGACGTCCTTCACGTGGATCGTGTTCAATGCTCGTACCACGTTTAAATTCAGCAACCCATCTTTTTACTGTTCTTATTGTAGGTGAACAATCATTATACACTTTTAACATTCGTTCGTGAATTTCTTCCAAAAATAAGAATTTTATCACTGCACGATATTAAATTTTTTCTATTGTAAATACTGTGACACGCCGACACTAAATGGTTTGTGAACAAAGAATGAATTGACAGATTGAAATGAAACTTCACATACGTTCAGATGAAGAGTGTACCAACAAAATAAAATAAAAAAAATGGGCTAGTAGCAACATATTCTCTTATCGAACGACAAAACTTATGGAACAACCTGGAATATAGTATATATACATATGTATATTCATATATCTTAAACGTTATACACATTTGGAGGATTTGCTTTTTGCATAGCATAGGTCCAACAAACAGGGAAAAAGTTTTTAAAAGTTAACACATAGACCTTCAAAAATATTTTACTAGAAAGAATGAATAACATAATTCGAAATAATAGGTACTAAGTTTGTAATATAAAAAAAAATTTAACATTATTTGTATTTTACATACTTCTGGCCATGAATAATTGGTATTCACAACTAAGCTCGGAAGCAATATAACATTAGATATACTATACTCCAAAAATCGTACAAATTGCGAAGCTTTGTTAAAAATCGTGATCATATATCGCAACCGCAATTACTACATTTACCTAATAGACGAAAGAATTATATGTATTAGATTATTTAGACATATAGAAGTGTATGGGTCATTACTTATAGTTTTCAAATCGGACTATTGGCAGATGTCTGATAGCTTTTTTTTTTAATTTTAATTATTTCTCTTCTATATACAAGGTGCGTTCCAAAGTAAACAGGACTTTAAAAAAACAGGCCAAATGTTTTTTTCAGCAAAATCAATTTATTTTATTCAAAATAGTCTCCCTCTGCATTAATACAGATTTTTGCACGGTCTAAAAGCATGTCGAACGAGTGTTTTAGCTCGTTGGCCGGTATGGCCGCCAGTATGCCGATGAAAGCTTTTTGAATGACCTTTTTCCGAAAACGAAGAAGTCGCATAGTGCCACATCAGGTGTGGGGAGTGGTTAATGGTTAAAATGTGATTTTTGGTTAAATAATCGGTCACAAGCGTCGATCGATGAGACGGCAATTTTTGGTCGTCAGTCAATTTGTGCGGAACAAACCATGCCCAAATGTTCGGTCAAAATGCGATGTTTAGGAGATCTTCAATTCCCTTTCCATGAATTTCAATCATGATTTCGGCTGATTTTTGATGAATTCACACAAAGTTTCGATGGAATTTCCGGTGATCACGGATTTTGATTGGCCCACATGTTGATCGTCATTTATGTCCTCACGACCACTTTGAAAACGCTGAAACCATTCGTGCACTCTGCTACCGAATAGGCAATCATCGCCATGAACTTGTTTCATCAATTGAAATGTTTCGGTAAAAGTTTTACCAAATTTAAAACAAAATTTGATGTTGGCTTTTTGTTCGAAGCTCATTTTCGCACCAATAATACAAACATCTTCTTCTTCTTAATTAGCGTAGACACCGCTTACGCGATTATAGCCGAGTTAACAACAGCGCGCCAGTCGTTTCTTCTTTTCGCTACGTGGCGCCAATTGGATATTCCAAGCGAAGTCAGGTCCTTCTCCACTTGGTCCTTCCAACGGAGTGAAGGTCTTCCTCTTTCTCTGCTTCCCCCGGCGGGTACTGCGTCGAATACTTTCAGAGCTGCAGTGTTTTCGTCCATTCGGACAACATGACTAGCCAGCGTAGCCGCTGTCTTTTAATTCGCTGAACTATGTCAATGGCGTCATATATCTCATACAGCTCATCGTTTCATCGAATGCGATATTCGCCGTGGCCAATGCGCAAAGGACCATAAACCTTCCGCAGAATTTTTCTTTCGAAAACTCGCAACGTCGACTCATCAGTTGTTGTCATCGTCCATGCCTCTGCAGCATATAGCAGGACGGGAATTATGAGTGACTTATAGAGTTTGGTTTTTGTTCGTCGAGAGAGGAATTTGCTTCTCAATTGCCTACTCAGTCCGAAGTAGCACCTGTTGGCAAGAGTTATACTGCGTTGGATTTTCAGGCCGACATTGTTGGTGGTGTTTACGCTGGTTCCACGATAGACGAAATTATCTACAACTTCGAAGTTATGACTGCCAACAGTGACGTGAGAGAAAAGTCGCGAGTGCGATGACTGTTGTTTGATGACAGGAGATATTTCGTCTTGCCCTTCTTCACTGCTAGACCCAACTTTTTTGCTTCTTTGTCCAGTCTGGAGAAAGCAGAGCTAATGGCGCGGGTGTTGAGGCCGATATCAATATCATCGGCATACGCCAGCAGCTGTACACTCTTATAAAAGATTGTACCTGCTCGATTAAGCTCTGCACCTCGAATTATTTTCTCCTGCAGCAGGTTGAAGAAGTCGCACGATAGGGAGTCGTCTTGTCTGAAATCTCGTTTGGTATCGAACGGCTCGGAGAAGTCCTTCCCGATCCTGACGGAGCTTTTGGTGTTACTCAACGCCAGTTTACACAGCCGTATTAGTTTGCGGGGATACCAAATTCAGACATCGCGGCTAAAATATAGGTAGCTATTTTTCGTGCTGTCGAAAGCAGCTTTGAAATCGACGAAGAGGTGGTGTGTGTCGATTCTCCTTACACGGGACCTTTCCAGGATTTGGCGCATGGTGAACATCTGGTCGGTTGTTGATTTGCCAGGTCTAAAGCCAGAGTGATAAGGTCCAATCAGTTTGTTGACGGTGGGCTTTAATCTTTCACACAATACGCTCGATAGAACCTTATATGCGATGTTGAGGAGGCTTATCCCACGATAGTTGGCGCAGATTGTGGGGTCTCCCTTTTTGTGGAGTGGGCAGAGCACACTTAAATTCCAATCGTTGGGCATGCTTTCGGCCGACCATATTTTACAAAGAAGCTGAGGCATGCCCCTTATCAGTTCTTCGCCGCCGTGTTTGAATAGCTCGGCCGGCAATCCGTCGGCCCCTGCCGCTTTGTTGTTCTTGAGGCGGGCAATTGCTATTCGAACTTCTTCATGGTCGGGCAATGGAACGTCTGCTCCATCGTCATCGATTGGGGAGTCGGGTTTACCTTTCCTGGCGCTGTGCGTTCACTGCCATTCAGCAGGCTGGAGAAGTGTTCCCTCCATAATTTAAGTATGCTATGGGCATCGTGACTAGATCACCTTTGGGGGTTCTACAAGAGTATGTTCCGGTTTTTAAACCTTCTGTAAGCCGCCTCATTTTTTCGAAGAATTTTCGAGTATTACCCCTGTCGACCAGCTTATCAAGCTCTTCGTACTCACGCATTTCGGCCCCTTTTTTTTCTGTCCGCAAATGCGTCTCGCTTCCCTCTTCAACTCTCGGTATCTATCCCATCCCACACGTGTTGTGATCGTTCGTAACGTTGCGAGGTAGGCAGTCTTTTTTCTCTCCGCTGCGACACGGCACTCCTCGTCGTACCAGCGGTTCTTTTGCACTTTCCGAAAACCAATGGTTTCGGTTGCAGCTGTACGTAAATGAAATGTTGTCCCACAGTTCCTTTATAACTCAACAACTCGTGACGAGTGCTCTCAGAGCGCAGGAGTGCAATCTCGCCGAACAACATGATCAATCTGGTGGGTGGCTTTTCGATCTGAAGACAGCCAGGTAGCTTGATGAATCTTCTTATGCTGGAATCTAGTACTACAGATAACCATATTTCGGGCCCCTTCGAAGTCAATCAGCCTCAACCCATTTGGGGATGTTTCGTCGTGGAGGCTGAATTTACCGACCATAGTGCCAAAGATACCTTCTTTGCCCACCCTGGCGTTAAAGTCGCCAAGCACGATTTTGACATCGTGGCGGGGGCAGCTCTCATAAGTAGACGCGCACAAACATACCGGCACTTAAAACGCAATAACTTCCAATCTATGAAATGGTCAATCGATAAAGATAGCAGATTCTAGCGCAACAGTCGATGTATAGGTGGCGCCACCAGGGGGCGCTAGATTCAAAAAGTTTACTTTGTACTTGTAAAACTTTCGCAAAACATTTTGTCGACCACTCCTAAGGTGGAGCCATTGTCCATGCTTCCGCACCGTATAGCAGGACAAGAATTATGAGGGACTGGTAAAAGTTTAGCCTTTGTTCGTAGTCTTATGGTAAGATTGATTTTACTTTGGGTTTCAAGGCTGATATTGTTGTTGGTGTTGATGCTAGGTCCAATATAGACGAAATAACCTACCACTTCAAATTTCTAATACAAAAAATCGCGAATGCCATAAAGGTTTTCTTGAAGACAGGCGATATTTCGTCTTGCCACTTCCTTATCCCGTTTAAAGAAAGCAGAGCTAAAGGCGCAATGACAACAATTTCATCGGCGTACGCCAGGAGCTGTACACTCTTATAGAAGATTGCACCTTCTCTATTTCGCTCTGCAGCGCATTTTCTCTAGCAATAAGTTGAAGTAGTCACGGCATAGTGAGTCCTCTAGTGTAAAACCTCATTTGTTATCGAACGGCTCAAAGCTTTTATAGTCTTCTTCTTCTTCTTAATTGGCGTAGACACCGCTTACGCGATTATAGCCGAGTTAACAACAGCGCGCCAGTCGTTTCTTCTTTTCGCTACGTGGCGCCAATTGGATATTCCAAGCGAAGCCAGGTCCTTCTCCACTTGGTCCTTCCAACGGAGTGGAGGTCTTCCTCTTCCTCTGCTTCCCCCGGCGGGTACTGCGCCGAATACTTTCAGAGCTGGAGTGTTTTCATCCATCCGGACAACATGACCTAGCCAGCGTAGCCGCTGTCTTTTAATTCGCTGTACTATGTCAATGTCGTCGTATATCTCGTACAGCTCATCGTTCCATCGAATGCGATATTCGCCGTGGCCAATGCGCAAAGGACCATAAATCTTTCGCAGAACCTTTCTCTCGAAAACTCGTAGCGTCGACTCATCGGTTGTTGTCATCGCCCAAGCCTCTGCACCATGCAGCAGGATGGGAATTATGAGCGACTTATAGAGTTTGGCTTTTGTTCGTCGAGAGAGGACTTTACTTTTCAATTGCCTACTCAGTCCGAAGTAGCACCTGTTGGCAAGAGCAATCCTGCGTTGGATTTCAGTCTTTACTGATATTTAATTTTTATTTGAATTTTTATTTTTCTAAAAAAAATTTATATACACACATACATCATAGCAACTTATCGTTTTTAATGAATGCCATTTATAACAATAGTCAAAAAGTGTGGTAGAATCTTAAATTTGCAAGACTTGCTGAGAAAATGTAGAGTGTGTATGTATGAGCAAAAATATGGACAAATTTCGTTAGACTGACATAAATAATGATGTTAGCAAAAAAAATTTGGAAACATTTCTCACAACTTTGCCAATCGTAAAAAAGGCGGAGGGAACTAATATATTGTAGCAATATGTAAAAAGATTTAATTTTAACACGTTGCATGCTGCGCACATAAATTTTTATTTATCATCGACAAATTGAAAACTTTTAACCGGTTTCGAGATGTTTTTTTTAATAACAGACATAAATAGTTTGCAATTTGACAGTAAAAAAGTACAACATCAAGATAAGTTGTTTTTTTATTCATGAAATATACGAGGGCTGCTGTATATGTATATTCTGGCCGAGGACAACACTAAGTGTTGCCAGGTGCAATCTGACATTTCCATTGAAAAGTTTGACTTTTTTTTAGCATAACATCACTCAGAACGTTTTGTCATTTAATCGTGAATTGTTTTATTTACAGGGAATTAAAAAATTCATCTCGGCCAAATATGGAATTAACTCGTGAACATTTTCGTGCGATCATTTTTCACAACTTTCGACGTGGATTATCACGACAAGAGTGTATCGATGCACTAAAATCTTTGTATGGCTATGAAGCACCATCCTATAGCACTGTGAAAAACTGGTACAACGAATTCAATCGTGGCCAATCAAAGACGAATTCCGTGAAGGTCGTCCAAAAACAGCCGTTGTGCCAGAAAACATCGATGCCGTACGTGAACTGATAATGCAAGACCGTCATGTAACATACCTTCAGATAGAGGCATGCCTATGCATTTCTCCCACCAGCATACTACATTCGATATTGCATGAACACCTGGCCGTAAAAAAGGTTTGTTCTCGTTGGATCCCGCACAATTTGACAAAAAACTTGACGTTTATGTATTTACGAGATTCAGGTAAGGTCTGCTGTAGAAGAACAGAAATAACTGAGTACTTAAAATTTCAAAAAACATCCAATTCAAATTGGGTGTGCAAAGTTAAAAAAATAAAGAAATATCTTTTGAGTACATGTAGGGAATTGTCTTTCCAACATCAGTCAAGGCATCCGAAAAAATTTACATTTCACTTTTAAAAGCGTGATTTAAAGTTAGAAAAGAACGAACAAGATATTCGAAGAATGAGAGGTTCTTTTTTAATATCATTAACAGAGTGCCACAAAGTTTATAAAATCCAAAAAGGAACGTCGGAATATATATAATATATAAAGGGTGATCCATTTCGAGGTTCACTACTTTTATAAAGAAAAAACACAGAAACTTCAAATTTTATGTGAAATGCTTATTATCATTCGAAAGAACCTTTTTTGATATTAAAGTTTTGAAGGTTAGATGATCTATCAGTTCATTCCAATTTTCGATGACTCGTTCGAACATTTCGACTGGTAACTGCCGAATGGCACGAGTTATGTGTACACTATCATCCCAACCAGACACCACACAACAAAATATTGTAAATTGGACAAAATAAAAGATTAAAGAAAAACCAGTAAACATTACAAAAAAATAAGATAACAAGTAGAGATAAAGAACATAATGCAAATGCATATAAACATGTTTTAGTCCTTATGTTTGACTGTAATGATAACCCAGACATTATCGGGTAAACCACACAATCATGTTTGTGTGCATCAATAGAAAATAAGATTCAATTTAACAAATATTGTATTTCACAAAGAAATAGATTAAGAAAATTGTAATCACTTTAGTAGTTATATAAGCAGAACATAATTTGAAAAAAGAAGAGAATAAAGTATAATGTCACAGAAGTAACATCGTCGGCATTTTTATTCCTCCGCTCGAACAATTAAAACTGGCGCAGTCGGTAAAAACAAACTGCAAAGTTGAGCGATACTAAAAACTGAAGTTTTTTAAGTTTCGTAAGCTTTAGCAACGGGAAGCAAAACCTAAGAGTAGCTCCCATTTTAAAGATCTCTTATATATATATAAATATATAAGTCGGTCGGCACAGATAGCTAAGTTTAAGAAACTTAAGTTTCTACACAAGTTATCTGGAACGTAGAGAGAGCGAAGTGCATCATTCAAAGCAACAACAACAAGTTCAGTTGTATTAAAAGAGGATACATCAGCAATGAATCCAGGCGAGCAGCAACCACTTCAGAGGACAGGATCGCAAATTTTGAAGGAAGTTTCAAGAATCATGGACTTTGACGGCAGAAATTTATCATCGTTCATCAGGGAAGTTGACATGATCCTTCCTTTATTCAACCCCAACCCATCAATGTTGGAACAACGCAGCGACACGTCAAAACAAAAATTAAAGGAGAAGCAGCAAGTGTCATCCGGCCTTTGGGACCTACACCAGCATGGCAGCAAATGAGAGAAGAACTCATAAAGAATTTTGGGGTCGGCTTTAGTATACCATCCCACGATTTCAGGGTTAAAAGTGGTATGGTTGGATTGGATTCAGATTAAGAAAATATATAATTATAGCAGCCGCAAACTTATAGTTTTCGAGATATATGCATTTAAAGTTGAAAATTTCACTTTGTAACGTGGCTTTTACCACCTTACAATAATTTACGTCAACTTCGCTCCACAGTACATCATGTACCTTCACCATACCACCATACGTACTAAACTTCACCGCATTGACTACGCACCCAACTCACCTCACTACGATGATGAAAGCTGCTAGAGCTTTTCACCATACGTACTAACGCACCATACGCATACAACTTACCTCGCTACGGTGACGAAAGCTGCGCTATGCTGCTATAAAAGCAAGCACTTTACACCAAATGCGATCATTTGCTCCAGCTCGCCGAACCGGACGGTCGCTCAGCACCACGTAAGAAAGCAGCAGTAAGCAGGGGTAAGTGCAAGTAGAAGTAGATATTTCGCAGGCATTGCGCAGAAAAGGCATCACACTTCGGTGTGATGCCAGTGCTCGCAGTGACCCTGCCATAGAAGGGTAGTGCATACCGTAGAGGGTTCTTCGCAGGCATTGCGCAGAAAAGGCATCACACTTCGGTGTGATGCCAGTGCTCGCAATAACTGCCATAGAAGAGGGTTCTTCGCAGGCATTGCGCAGAAAAGGCATCACACTTCGGTGTGATGCCAGTGCTCGCAATGACTCTGCCGGAGAAGTGTAGTGCATACCGTAGAGGTTCTTCGCAGGCATTGCGCAGAAAAGGCATCACACTTCGGTGAGATGCCAGTGCTCGCAATGACTGCCATAGAATGGGGTACTTCGCAGGCATTGCGCAGAAAAGGCATCACGCTTTGGTGATGCCAGTGCTCGCAATGACTCTGCCGTAGCATGGGATACTTCGCAGGCATTGCGCAGAAAAGGCATCACGCTTTGGTGATGCCAGTGCTCGCAATGACTGCCGTATACCATAGAATGAGGTACTTCGCAAGCATTGCGCAGAAAAGGCATCACGCTTTGGTGATGCCAGTGCTCGCAATGACTCTGCCGTTTTGTTAGGCAGGTATCGGTACGCGCAAAGGCTCGACCGTTACTTTGAGGGGCACAGCTGCGCTGCTTCGAACAGCGTCAGTACCACTGCTTACGTACCGTAGGGCACCGTTACTAAAAACTAACGTGACCAACAGGCGACACGTAACTGGCGTACAGTAGAGGGTTGATAGCTGGAGGTCAACGAAGACGGTTGGCGAATAATAAGATCTCTCCTACACAGAGGAGCCCGTTTTCATCACCGCCGTGCCGACTTCATCAAACGTCAACGCCGGGCACGCTTAGTTTAACCCGTTTTCATCACCGCCGTGCCGACTTCATCAAACGTCAACGCCGGGCACGCTTAGTTTCACCCGTTTTCATCACCGCCGTGCCGACTCCATCACCACCGTGCCGACTTCATCACCGCCGTGCCGACTTCATCAAACGTCAACGCCGTCCGTGCCGACTTCATCAAACGTCAACGCCGGGCACGCTTAGTTTCACCCGTTTTCATCACCGCCGTGCCGACATCAAACGTCAACGCCGGGCACGCTTAGTCATCAATCAAACGTCAACGCCGGGCACGCTAATTTCACCCGTTTTCATCACCGCCGTGCCGACTTCATCAAGCGTCAACGCCTGACTCATCAATCCCGTTTATTTCCATCGCGCTGGTCTGGCTGTCCGCATAAGGAGTGGGGGTGTGGATATAACTTTACGAGGATAAAACTCGTCTCTCTTTTGCTAAGGGTTCGTGGGTCCCAAGGCTGACCCTGGAGCGGCTGAGCATACCTCAGCTATGGACGAAACCCCATTACAAATGGCGCCCGAGCAGGGACCTGACTTTGTGAGTGATAGTGAAAAACATGAAACAGTCACCAACGCTCATGAATCAGGTTCGCCGCACCCCCTACATAATCATAAGCATCGCAGTACTCCAGCGAATAAGGCTCTAACGCTGGAGACGGACACGACCAGTTGGATTTACTGGCTGAAGAAGGACCGATTAATCACCGAGTGCAGACGACACCACATCGCTGTCGAAGGACGCACCGTAGCAGATCTCCGTAGCGAGCTGAGCGCCTGCATCCGTGCAAAGCGCCACCATAAATCCACGGAGGACCTAGTGCAAGCCTTAGAAAGGGAGATGAAGGAGGAAGGTAACGCCACCATACTCGTTCCAACCACCACGGTAAGAATTCCAAAGAAAGCGGTAGCAACACGTGGCGACATAACCTCAGCTGCAAGAGTGCCGGATTTGGAGGTTATAAACTCCGTGCGGCGATGGAACATACGCTACAGCGGTCGCGAAAATTTACACGACTTTCTAGAGCGATGCGAAGAACTAGCCGAATGCTACTCTATAGCCAACAACCAGCTTCTTGCCACGATGCCGGAAATTCTGCAGGACAAAGCGCTGCAATGGTTTCGTGTAAAACGCAACACCATCAACACGTGGGACGACTTTCGTTACGAGGCTGAGCGGTTCTTTTTACCGAAGCGTCACCTCGCACATCTGGAGGAAACCATCCACCAGCGCAAGCAATTTCCCAGAGAGAAGGCAAAGGATTATGTGCTGGCTATCCAAACGCTTATCCGCCAGCACCCGAAACTTCGCGATGAAGATCACACCGAACGCATATATGACGGCTTAAGGGTGGAATATCGCTTATATGTCCGTCGGAGCGATTTCAACAGTGTGGACGAACTACTCGAATTAACGGAAGAATTCGAGTTGCTGAAAGGCGAGGAGACCAGGCAAGCGAGAAACACCAATCACTGTTTGACGGCGATAAGTAATAAGTATTGCCGCGAGAAAGTTTGTTGGCGATGCAAGCAGCCGGGACACCGAAGACACCAATGTCGCAACCAGCAGCGAATATTTTGCTCTCGCTGCGGACTCGACGGAACCATGTCGCGGGACTGCACTTGTCCTACACATGTGGCAGTGTGCGCCACTCCGCCCGAACCCCGCACAGCGGCACGCAAAGCAACGCTTCCGCACCCAGAAGGGAAGCAAGATGGCCGTTATTATCTGCCCATCACTATTGCGGGCATGCAGGTCGAAGCCCTGGTGGACACCGGAGCCACGCTCACATACATCGGTAAGGAACTCCAGCGTCATTTAGACAACCTCAGGATTAAAGCCAAACGCCAGACCCGTCGTATTCAGCTAGCTAACCGGACGTATATACCTAGCACGAAAATGTATCCCGTTACTATCGAGCTGGGCAAGAAGACGACGCATCTACTCGTATCCGCTTTACCGACGCTGTCGGAACCTGTCATCCTGGGCATGGATTTCCTGAGGAAGAGGGACCTGACTATCACCATCGATGGTCAAGCCCTAGCCGCTACACGCCTGAGCACGCAGGCACCTGCCGACCACCTCGCGATGCTGACCGAGAGGCAACATCTTACAGAGAGGGAGAATCACCAATTGAATACGCTCCTCACTGAAAACGCAGCAGTGTTCTCGACGATCACCGGCCCCAGCACAGCCGCCGAGCATGTGATTCGACTAAAACACGATCGCCCACTGAAGCAGAGATATTATCCGCGCAACCCAGCGATGCAAGGAGTAATCAATCAGGAGGTGAACGAATTGATTGCAGCCGGCCGCATCGAAGTCTCTAACAGCGCTTACAGCTCGCCCATTGTCTTAGTGCGAAAGAAACAAGGAAGTTGGCGAATGTGTATCGACTACCGGCAACTTAACGCAGCAAGTATACCAGACGCATACCCACTTCCCCAAATAAACGCAATCCTAGACCAGTTGAAGGAAGCTCGGTTTATCTCGACCATCGACCTGAAGAACGGCTACTGGCAGATTCCGCTACACACCCGCTCCCGCCCGTACACCGCGTTTACCGTCCCGGGGAGAGGTTTATTCCAGTGGCGAGTGATGCCTTTTGGGCTGCATTCAGCGCCCGCAACATTCCAGCGAGCCTTAGACACCGTCCTGGGATCAGAACTACAGCCGAAGGTCTTCGCCTATCTGGACGACATCATTGTACTGGGAAACTCTTTCGAAGAGCACTTGGACTATTTGCAAGCAGTGTTCACGCGCCTTCAACAAAACCGCATGCAGATCAACTTTGAGAAGAGCAAGTTCGTGCAGCAACGCCTCCATTACTTGGGCCATGTAGTCAGCAACGAGGGTATTCACACCGACCCGGCTAAGGTGGCAGCCATTAGCGATATGGCAGCACCTACCACCATCCGAGAACTACGCCGCTTCCTGGGAGCAGCCTCGTGGTACCGACGTTTCGTAGCAGACTTCGCCACAATATCAGCACCACTGAACCGTTTATTGAAAAAGAACCAGCGTTGGTCATGGGGTGCCGAACAAGAAGAAGCATTCCAGACGTTAAAGGAAAGACTAACTAGTGCACCCATCCTGGGCTGCCCTGACTTCGAGAGGCCTTTCTGCCTGCAGACTGACGCCAGCGGAGAAGGACTAGGCGTGGTACTATTTCAACGCCA